>NW_025547105.1:0-10415 GCF_905237065.1 Salmo salar | reverse complement strand
TCCTCATTAGGGTCTATATAGACTGTTGTCTCCTCATTAGGGTCTATATAGACTGTTGTCTCCCCTCACTAGGGTCTATATAGACTGTTGTGTCCTCATTAGGGTCTATATAGACTGTTGTCTCCCTCATTAGGGTCTATATAGACTGTTGTCTCCTCATTAGGGTCTATATAGACTGTTGTGTCCTCATTAGGGTCTATATAGACTGTTGTCTCCTCATTAGGGTCTATATAGACTGTTGTCTCCTCATTAGGGTCTATATAGACTGTTGTCTCCTCATTATGGTCAATATAGACTGTTGTCTCCTCATTAGGGTCTATATAGACTGTTGTCTCCTCATTAGGGTCTATATAGACTGTTGTCTCCTCATTAGGGTCTATATAGACTGTTGTCTCCTCATTAGGGTCTATATAGACTGTGTCCTCATTAGGCCCTATACAGACTGTTGTCTCCTCATTAGGGTCTATATAGACTGTTGTCTCCTCACTAGGGTCTATATAGACTGTTGTGTCCTCATTAGGGTCTATATAGACTGTTGTCTCCTCATTAGGGTCTATATAGACTGTTGTCTCCTCATTAGGGTCTATATAGACTGTTGTCTCCTCATTAGGGTCTATATAGACTGTTGTCTCCTCATTAGGGTCTATATAGACTGTTGTCTCCTCATTAGGGTCTATATAGACTGTTGTCTCCTCATTAGGGTCTATATAGACTGTTGTCTCCTCATTATGGTCACCAATCACAGAAGGACTTCCTAAAAACACACCACTTCGATACAACCAGAAGTGACTTCGTAGCTTGTTAGGAGAGCTAACCCTTTTCCGAATTTTTAATTTTTTTTTGTCATTTAGCAGACGCTCCTATCCAGAGCGACAGCAGTGAATGCATACATTTCATACATTTTTTTCCCCCGTATTGGTCCACCGTGGGAATCGAACCCACCACCCTGGTGTTGCAAACACCATGCTCTACCAACTGAGCCACACGGGACTATCTAACTATCTATTTATCTATCTATTCTTTTAACCACATTCTCCTAACCTGCAAAGTTAATTCTCCTAACCTGCTGCGTAAATTCTCATAACCTGCTACGAAAAGTACATTTTGGTTATAGCTTTATCAAAGCGACGTGCTTTTAGGGAATCTCATATGCAAGAATGCATACAAGGTTCTCTGAAACATGATTACAACAGAGAGTGAATTCAGTCATGTACAGCACACACCAAGACCAAGGACAGTGGAATGTTTTGGGTTGTTTTGTGTTTTAGGAAATAGTAGTGTAGAATGTGTAGTGAATTAACACCCCCAACTCTATTTGGGGTCCATAAATAGTTGGATATCGGACAGTTACTTTCCTAATGTAGTGATAATAATAAGCAATTTCACACTCTAAGACAGGGTTATTTTAAAGTAGATGTATTTATTTACCAATAAATATAATCCCAATATAAAAAAACATGCTCTTCAAACAGAACAGAAAAATAAAACATGTAAAATGAGGATAAACAAATCCACCTTCCCTTATATGGGGGATTGGAAATGATGCAGACAATTACATTGATAAAAGCAACAATCAATCTGCAATATTAAAGCTGTTATAAAATGATGTAATAATAAATACTAAACATCCACTTCCCTTCACGAAGTAATACACCTTTTATCAAATGATTAAACATCTATTATAAACATTGTTCACAGTATATTGTATTGTACACAGCACACAGTCTCTAACCTTCACCCCTTTATCTATCTATCTATCTATCTATCTATCTATCTATCTATCTATCTATCTATCTATCTATCTATCTATCTATCTATCTATCTATCTATCTATCTATCTATCTATCTATCTATCTATCTATCTATCTATCTATCTATCTATCTATCTATCTATCTATCTATCTATCTATCTATCCCCTATCCATCCTTCATTATTATTTAACCCTTATTTTACCAGGTAAGTTGACTGAGAACATTACACATACCCAAAGTCAATCAAACCCAAAGAATATTAATAATTTGTTCATTCTTGCGTCATTATTGAAAATCCCGGTCGGTCCTGTTTAGTGAATTAGCTTCATTACTCAATGAGTATCTCCTACTCTGAAATGGTAACATCCAGTCTTCTTTATCTCTGCTCTTCGTCTTCTCGGTTTACAGTACATTGTGCTTCATCCGCCTCAGGAAATTCTGTAGTTTGAGCCTCAGGCCACAATGCCTTGATGGAGACCTGGAGGACAGGAGAGTAGGGGGGAAAGAAACAGAGTAGGCAGAGAGAGAGAGAGAGAGAGAGAGAGAGAGAGAGAGAGAGAGAGAGAGAGAGAGAGAGAGAGAATTACAGTTTAGTAATTGAACAGACTTCTGAACCTAAAAAGGAAGCTGTACAAGCTGCATAATACAATCATAATACGATCAAAGTAAAGAAACTGTCACCTAAAGTAAAACCATCACAGTACAATAATACAACTGATGAAGAGAGAAATCAAGACCAATAGATGTAGTGATACAGAAAGGGAGAGAGCAAAGAGAGAGAAAGGGAGAGATACGAGAGAGAGACAGAGAGAACAAGAGAGATACAAGAGAGAGAGAGAGAGAGAGAGAGAGAGAACAAGAGATACGAGAGAAACAGCGAGAGAGAGAAAGAAAAAAAGCAGAGCGCTGCAAAGTGGAGAGTGATATCAGAGAGTGATATCAGAGAGTGATAGCAGAGAGTGATAGCAGAGAGTGATAGCAGAGAGTGATATCAGAGAGTGATAGCAGAGAGTGATAGCAGAGAGTGATATCAGAGAGTGATAGCAGAGAGTGATAGCAGAGAGTGATAGCAGAGAGTGATATCAGAGAGTGGAAGCAGAGAGTGATAGCAGAGAGTGATAGCAGAGAGTGATATCAGAGAGTGATAGCAGAGAGTGATAGCAGAGAGTGATAGCAGAGAGTGATATCAGAGAGTGATATCAGAGAGTGATAGCAGAGAGTGATAGCAGAGAGTGATAGCAGAGAGTGATATCAGAGAGTGATAGCAGAGAGTGATAGCAGAGAGTGATAGCAGAGAGTGATATCAGAGAGAGATAGCAGAGAGTGATAGCAGAGAGTGATAGCAGAGAGTGATAGCAGAGAGTGATATCAGAGAGTGATAGCAGAGAGTGATAGCAGAGAGTGATAGCAGAGAGTGATATCAGAGAGTGATATCAGAGAGTGATAGCAGAGAGTGATAGAAGAGAGTGATAGCAGAGAGTGATATCAGAGAGTGATATCAGAGAGTGATAGCAGAGAGTGATAGCAGAGAGAGATAGCAGAGAGAGATCGCAAAAGAGACAGAACAAAATGAGAGGAAGAGCAGAGAGCAGAGGAAGATTTCTCCAGGTTTCTAAATCAGTCTATCAATCCATCCACCTTTGCCTGGGGTTCTCACCATGTGTACGGTGTAGTGGTCTGTGTCTGTCTGTTAGCTTCCTTCCACTGTCCTTCCTCTTCCTCCTCCTCCTCTTCCTGTTGTGTGTCTAGTATCTGGTCCCAGATCTCAGTGTTAACCCACAGCGACCCCGGCAGGGTGAGGCTGGGCTCGGTGCAGGTGATCCAACGGCACAGTGGGCAGCAGACTGTCAGTAGGCCGCTCTGGTGCCTGGACATCGCCTGCAAGCACAGCCCACACACTGTGTGCTTACAGTGGAGCATCCGAGGGATCTTCTCCCTACGAGGTAGGATTGGAGGCAGACGCAGCACTCCATGTCCTCACTCATCAGACCCATGGCTGGATGGCTGGGGTGTGGATGGATGGATGGATGGATGATATACGGCTGGAGCACAGAGGAACTCTAGACAGAGAGTCAGTGTCTGGGCAGGAAGACGTGGGGTTTAAACGCTGGTCTGAGGTCAGTGTTCCCCCTTGTGGTTTATTAAGGTCCTGGTTTGGATTTGATGAGGATGAGCTGATCCTAAATCTGTGCTTTGGAGCGTAGGTCAGGAATCTGCAAAAGACATTAAGATGTTAAAATAAATTAAATTAGACTCAGTGACTTCATCACTGGCACTATGTTAACATATATAATGTAATAACATATCTTAAATCAACAGGCTGTCATGTTTTTCTGAAAAGACATGAAGAAAAAATATCTTTAAAAATATCACACACATTTATAACATCCATAGTTATCAGATATAGATAAACCTTTTCACTTTTATCATTATCAATGAGAGGCAATATTTTACTTACAGGTTCTGGAAGATTGTCAGCACAGCGACCAACTATCTAACGACAAAACTTTGTGTGTGAGAGAGAATAGTGTGTGCTCTTATTTTAAGCCTTGAGGGAGGAAACAAAATGCAGTTATTTTCCCAGAAAGGGCGGTCTCTCACCTCCTCTACTCTCAGGTGAGGCAGGAAAGTTCCATGGAAAGAGTTAAACACTTCCAGGTCACTTCTATACCATAGTAGGTCACGTCAGGAGAATTGCCAGGGCCGTGTATTGACATTTTGAGGGGGAGCATTTGTAGAACACTTTCTGTGGACTTGTAGAACCCTCTCTGTGGACTTGAAGAACCCTCTCTGTGGACTTGTAGAACCCTCTCTGTGGACTTGTAGAACCCTCTCTGTGGACTTGTAGAACCATCTCTGTGTACGTGCCTGGTTATTGTAGTGTTTATGTACAGAATCAGTTCAATGGAAGCAGTTCCTCTTCTAGATAAGAGAAAATTGTTTTAAAGTCACGTGTTTCTAATAAAATCAAGTCACAAGTTCAGTGGAAACCTTGTAAACAACCACTCTAAACGGTCAATTAGAAATCAGTCTCCCTGTTGAAACTTGTAAATAAACAGGATTGACTTTTAACTGATCATTTATGACGGCTTTACTTTTTGTTGAACTGGAAATTCCAGGTGATACACGCCTGTCTGTTCACAATGTGAGCTAAGTGCCAACCACGCACGCATAACAGACACACAAACAAATACATTTATTCCATGAACAAAACATACAATTTCACGTCACATATTTAAGCATGGAATGTGTGTGTATCTCACTAATGAATTCCTATCATTAAAGGGCCAGAACAAGAGACTGAAAGAGCTTTGTCAAAGTCTTCTGCTAGCTGATAATTGTTATTTTTCTGCTTTCTGAAGTAATGACTAAGCTGCACACTAAAACAACGTGAGCTAAATGACAGTAAATGATGAGTAATTCTGCTAGCCAGGGACGGTAACCAGCTCTACCGTCAGCCCTGTTTGGTAACACAGGGACATTGTCCCAAATGGAACCCTATTCCCTATATAGTGCACTACTTTAAAGGCAAAGGCTCTGGTCAAAAGTAGTGCACTACATATGGAACAGGGTAGCATTTGGGACACAGCCAGGGACAATAGAGCTGCCTACTTCTCTGACAGACACCTCAAGGCTACAATTATCAAGAAAGGTTAAGAACAATGAACCAAAAAGGAGCCATAAAATATACATATCAAACACAAAGTCTATATATATACATATAGACTGTTGTCTCCTCATTATGGTCTATATAGACTGTTGTCTCCTCATTAGGGTCTATATAGACTGTTGTCTCCTCATTAGGGTCTATATAGACTGTTGTCTCCTCATTAGGGTCTATATAGACTGTTGTCCGCTCATTAGGGTCTATATAGACTGTTGTCTCCTCATTGGGGTCTATATAGACTGTTGTCCGCTCATTAGGGTCTATATAGACTGTTGTCTCCTCATTATGGTCTATATAGACTGTTGTCCGCTCATTAGGGTCTATATAGACTGTTGTCTCCTCATTATGGTCTATATAGACTGTTGTCTCCTCATTGGGGTCTATATAGACTGTTGTCCGCTCATTAGGGTCTATATAGACTGTTGTCTCCTCATTATGGTCTATATAGACTGTTGTCTCCTCATTATGGTCTATATAGACTGTTGTCTCCTCATTGGGGTCTATATAGACTGTTGTCCGCTCATTAGGGTCTATATAGACTGTTGTCTCCTCATTATGGTCTATATAGACTGTTGTCTCCTCATTAGGGTCTATATAGACTGTTGTCTCCTCATTAGGGTCAAAATAGACCATTGCTTCCTCATTAGGGTCTATATAGACTGTTGTCTCCTCATTAGGGTCTATATAGACTGTTTTCTCCTCATTAGGGTCTATATAGACTGTTGTCTCCTCATTATGGTCTATATAGACTGTTGTCTCCTCATTAGGGTCTATATAGACTGTTGTCCGCTCATTAGGGTCTATACAGACTGTTGTCTCCTCATTAGGGTCTATATAGACTGTTGTCTCCTCATTAGGGTCTATATAGACTGTTGCGTTGTTGCTATACTAGTCAGCTAAGTCCATTGGAGATTTAAACATATTGGTCTCTAAATCCGTGTCTCAGCACAGTTAGGGAGACTCACGGCGCCGGCCTGAACTGCTTGGCTCATGGGTTGACTGACAACAAACACTACCCAAGACGCATCAACTCATATCTTCATCTGTCTGAAATGGCATGCTATTCCCTGTACAGTATTCTCTACTAGCCGGACCCTAGTCAAAAGTAGTATACTATATACTGCACTAGTCAGGCCCTGGTCAAAAGTAGTATACTATATACCGTACTAGCCGGTCCCTGGTCAAAAGTAGTATACTATATACTGTACTAGCTGGGCCCTGGTCAAAAGTAGTATACTATATACTGCACTAGCCGGTCCCTGGTCAAAAGTAGTATACAGTCGTGGCCAAAAGTTTTGAGAAAGACACAAATATTAATTTCTACAAAGTTTGCTGCTTCAGTGTTTTTAGATATTTTTGTCAGATGTTACTATGGAATGCTGAAGTATAATTACAAGCATTTCATAAGTGTCAAAGGCTTTTACTGACAATTACATGAAGTTGATGCAAAGAGTCAATATTTACAGTGTTGACCCTTCTTTTTCAAGACCTCTGCAATCCGCCCTGGCATGCTGTGAATTAACTTCTGGGCCACATCCTGACTGATGGCAGCCCATTCTTGCATAATCAATGCTTGGAGTTTGTCAGAGTTTGTGGGTTTTTGTTTGTCCACCTGCCTCTTGAGGATTGACCACAAATTCTCAATGGGATTAAGGTCTGGGGAGTTTCCTGGCCATGGACCCAAAATATCGATGTTTTGTTCCCGAGCCACTTAGTTATCACTTTTGCCTTATGGCTAGGTGCTCCATCATGCTGGAAAAGGCATTGTTCGTCACCAAACTGTTCCTGGATGGTTGGCAGAAGTTGCTCTCGGAGGATGTGTTGGTACTGTCATGACGTTGCCCTCTTTGGGTTTTCTATGCACCATTCCCCTACCTCTGTCTCCCACACCCAGGCTGCTGTGGTCAGAAGAGGTCGTAAATTCCTATGAGAAGATCCTGCCTCATGGCCCCAGTATAGAGAGAGAGTGAGTTTTCATAGACCAAACAAAGGAATTCTTCTACCTCACAGAACTTGACAACCAAACAATATTCAGGTTCTGGAGAATGTATAAAAGATCGGAGAAGAATCCAGCAACGGACTGGTCCGTTTGGTGCAATTTTGTAAAACTCATGAGAGACAATACGGCCACATTACCATAATCATGTTTATAGAAGTCTCATGTATGAGTTTTACATCTAAATGGTTGTATAAAATGAATGAATAAGGATGGAACTGTTTGTGAAATTGTGTAATGTGATTTTGGACTGTTTAATGAAGGAAACTCCAATTCCCTTTGGAGTCTTAACTAAATTCGAGGACCGCCCATGAGCACAGTTATGGTCTGGCGTCATGGGACAGGCCCTTCTCTGCTCTTCCGAATAAAACCCCCACCTTGGTTTTCTATCCCCAGACCGAGCTTACCTCAATTACGAGATGGCTAAAGGTTGGAGACCAGCTTACCTCGATAACGAGAGGGCCAAGGTTTGACCATGCATTTCTCTGGCTGAACTTTTAACCATACCACGTGGTTAAACTCTTAGACTATCGATACCGACAGAATAAGGACAAGTCTTTGATATTAATTACTAGTCTGCAGCTAGGAATTCGGTATCATTGAACGCGAAGACCGACAACCGCCGAAAACAGCTATTCTATAATGACATGAATGTATGTCACTCTGAACTATCCATTCTAACCACGACAGAGAGAGAGAGAGGGCAGACAGACTCTCCAACAGAAACAAACTTTTCAACAGAGATCCAGACGACACACTGAGCATAAATATATATATATTGATTGCAGTTTTTCCCGAATGAGTGAGCGTTCATGTGCAAAGATTTAGCATTTCAATTGTTATAATTATCAACTCTGTAGTGCCTTCTCAGTTGACCCCCTTTTGCCTAACAAGCCGCCATGCCGGTTTAGCCCACTAGGGCACATTCCTCTATCATTTCTTGTAACGATATCTACTGTTTGTTATGCATTTCTGTGAATTACTTAGTTAGTAAATAAATGATTTTAAGACAAATGATGTATGGATGACTCATAGTGAAGACTGGGTTCATGCAGATAACCAACAATTTACGATGTTTGGAATGAGACTGATGTGAGGTAACTAATTCGTCATTAATCAGAAGACTAATAGATCAGATATTATAATATCTGAAAGTTATATTAGGAAAATTATAACTTTTTAATCTGAATATTTTCCTTGGTGTCCCTACCTCCTAGTTAATTACAGTTACACAATTAATCAGTTTAATCGAGGAATAATAATTACAGAGTTATTTGTGTGACGTCCTGACCAGTAAAGGGGTCATTTGTAATTATAGTATGGTCAGGGCGTGGCAGGGGGTGTTTGTTTTGTGTATTTTGGGTTTTTTTGGTTCTAGGGGATTTTGGTTCTAGTTTTCTATTTCTATGTTTCTTTTTCTATGTGTGGCCAAGTATGGCTTCCAATCAGAGGCAGGTGTCTTTCGTTGTCTCTGATTGGAAGCCATACTTAGGCAGCCTGTTTTTCCTGTGTTTTTGTGGGTGGTTGTTTTTCATATAGTCGTAGTACCTTACGCAACTGTCGTTTTTGTCGTTTGTTAGTATTTTTGTTTAAGTGTTCACTTTAATCAAAATAAAGAAAGAAGATGAGCACTATACCCACTGCGCCTTGGTCTGTCCCTTACGACGTATGTGACAATTTGATAAATATGTCTTCACTTTTATTGATGCCAAAGACACGACAGTACCATTCTTTATTCATGGTTGTGTTGTTCGACAAAATTGTGAGTGAGCCCACTCCCTTGGCTGAGAAGCTACCCCACACATGAATGGTCTCAGGATGCTTTACTGTTAGCATGACACAGGACTGATGGTAGCGCTCACCTTGTCTTCTCCGGACAAGCTTTTTTCCAGATGCCCCAAACAATCGGAAAGGGGATTCATCAGAGAAAATGACTTTACTCCAGTCCTCAGCAGTCCAATCCCTGTACCTTTTGCAGAATATCTGTCTGTCCCTGATGCTTTTCCTGGAGAGAAGTGGCTTCTTTGCTGCCCTTCTTGACACCAGGCCATCCTCCAAAAGTCTTCACCTCACTGTGCGTGCAGATTCACTCACACCTGCCTGCTGCCATTCCTGAGCAAGCGCTGTACTGGAGGTGCCCCAATCCCACAGCTGAATCAACTTTAGGAGACGGTCCGCACTTGCTGGACTTTCTTGGGCGCCTTGAAGCCTTCTTCACAACAATTGAACCGCTCTCCTGAAGTTCTTGATGATCCAATAAATGGTTGATTTTGGTGTAATCTTGTTGGCAGCAATTTCCTTGCCTGTGAAGCCTTTTTTGTGCAAAGCAATGATGACGACACGTGTTTCCTTGCAGGTAACCATGATTGACAGAGGAAGAACAATGATTCCAAGCACCACCCTCCTTTTGATGCTTCCAGTCTGTTATTCAAACTCAATCAGCATGACAGACCGATCTCCAGCATCGTCCTCGTGGCAGGGCTGAAATGCAGTGGAAATGTCTTTTGGGGGGATTCAGTTCATTTGAATGGCAAAGAGGGACTTTGCAATTCATCTGATCACTCTTCATAACATTCTGGAGTATATGGAAATTGCCATCATACAAATTGAAGCAGCAGAATTTGTGAAAATTAATATTTGTGTCATTCTCAAAACTTTTGGCCACGATTGTACTATATACTGCACTAGCCGGGCCCTGGTCAAAAGTAGTATACTATTTACTGCACTAGCCGGGCCCTGGTCAAAAGTAGTATACTATATACTGCACTAGCTGGACCCTGTTCAAAAGTAGTATACTATATACTGCACTAGCCGGGCCCTGGTCAAAAGTAGTATACTATATATTGCACTAGCCGGGCCCTGGTCAAAAGTAGTATACTATATACTGCACTAGCTGGGTCCTGGTCAAAAGTAGTATACTATATACTGCACTAGCCGGGTCCTGGTCAAAAGTAGTATACTATATACTGTACTAGACGGGAATTAACACCTCCAACTCTT
>NW_025547104.1:0-15696 GCF_905237065.1 Salmo salar | reverse complement strand
GTATTTGATCCCCTGCTGATTTTGTACGTTTGCCAACTGACAAAGAAAATGATCAGTCTATAATTGTTAATGGTAGGTTTATTTGAACAGTGAGAGACAGAATAACATCAAAAAATCCCGAAAAACCCATGTCAAAAATGTTATAAATTGATTTGCATTTTAATGAGGGAAATAAGTATTTGACCCCCTCTCAATCAAAAAGATTTCTGGCTCCCAGGTGTCTTTTATACAGGTAACGAGCTGAGATTAGGAGCACACTCTTAACCTGTTAGGGCTAGGGGCAGCATTTGCACGTCTGGATAAAAAAATGTACCCGATTTAATCTGGTTACTAATCCTACCAGTAACTAGAATATGCATATACTTATTATATATGGATAGAAAACACTCTAAAGTTTCGAAAACTGTTTGAATGGTGTCTGTGAGTATAACAGAACTCATTTGGCAGGCAAAACCCTGAGACATTTTCTGACAGGAAGTGGATACCTGATGTGTTGTATTGACTTTAAACCTATCCCATTGAAAAACACAGGGGCTGAGTGAAATATTTTGGCACTTCATATTGCTTCCACTAGATGTCACCAGCCTTTACAAAGTGTTTTGAGTCTTCTGGAGGGAGATCTGACCGAACAAGAGCCATGGAACGATGATGTCCCATTAGACACCTGGCGCCGAGTTCATGTTGCTGGTACCCTCGTTCCAATACGTTATAAAGAGTATGCATTCGTCCACCTTGAATATTATTCATGTTCTGGTTAAAAAATGCCTAATGATTTATACTATACAACGTTTGACATGTTTGAACGAACGTAAATATATTTTTTTCCCACGTTCATGACTAAAGTCCGGCTGGCTTAGATCATGTGCTAACAAGACGGAGATTTTTGGACATAAATGATGAGCTTTTGAACAAAACTACATTCGTTATGGACCTGTGATACCTGGAAGTGACATCTGATGAAGAGAATCAAAGGTAATGGATTATTTACATAGTATTTTCGATTTTAGATCTCCCCAACATGACGTCTAGTCTGTATCGCAACGCGTATTTTTCTGGGCGCAGTGCTCGGGGATTATTGCAAAGTGTGATTTCCCAGTAAGGTTATTTTTAAATCTGGCAAGTTGATTGCGTTCAAGAGATGTAAATCTATAATTCTTTAAATGACAATATAATATTTTAGCAATGTTTTCTAATTTTAATTATTTAATTTGTGACGCTGACTTGACTGCCGGTTATTGGAGGGAAACGATTTCTCAACATCAATGCCATAGTAAAGCTGTTTTTGGATATAAATATGAACTTGATAGAACTAAAAATGCATGCATTGTCTAACATAATGTCCTAGGGAGTGTCATCTGATGGAGATTGTAAAAGGTTAGTGCATCATTTTAGCTGGTTTTATGGTTTTGGTGACCCTGTCTTTGACTTGACAAAACATTACACACAACTCTTGTAAATGTACTGTCCTAACATACTCTAAATTTATGCTTTCGCCGTAAAACCTTTTTGAAATCGTAAAACGTGGTTAGATTAAGGAGATGTTTATCTTTCAAATGGTGTAAAATAGTTGTATTTTGAAAAATTTGAATTTTGACATTTATTTGGATTCAAATTTGCCGCTCTTCGAAATGCACCTGCTGTTGATGGAGTGCACCACGGGTGGCACGCTAGCGTCCCACCTAGCCCATAGAGGTTAAAGGAGTGCTCCTAATCTCAGTTTGTTACCTGTATAAAAGACACCTGTCCACAGAAGCAATCAATCAATCAGATTCCAAACTCTCCACCATGGCCAAGACCAAAGAGCTCTCCAAGGATGTCAGGGGATAAGATTGTAGACCTACACAAGGCTGGAATGGGCTACAAGACCATCGCCAAGCAGCTTGGTGAAAAGGTGACAACAGTTGGTGCAATTATTCGCAAATGGAAGAAGCACAAAAGAATTGTCAATATCCCTCGGCCTGGGGCTCCATGCAAGATCTCACCTCGTGGAGTTGCAATGATCATGAGAACGGTGAGAATCAGCCCAGAACTACACAGGAGGATCTTGTCAACGATCTCAAGGCAGCTGGGACCATAGTCACCAAGAAAACAATTGGTAACACATTACGCCGTGAAGATCTGAAATCCTGCAGCGCCCGCAAGTTCCTCCTGCTCAAGAAAGCGCATATACATGCCCGTCTGAAGTTTGCCAATGAACATCTGAATGATTCAGAGGACAACTGGGTGAAAGTGTTGTGGTCAGATGAGACCAAAATGAAGCTCTTTGGCATCAACTCAACTCGCCGTGTTTGGAAGAGGAGGAATGCTGCCTATGACCCCAAGAACACCATCCCCACCGTCAAACATCGAGGTGGAAACATTATGCTTTGGGGGGTGTTTATATAGCCTGTCTACTGTAATATCATGTTTATATACATAGCCTGTCTAATGTATTATCATGTTTATATACATAGCCTGTCTACTGTAAAATCATGTTTATATAGCCTGTCTACTGTAATATCATGTTTATATAGCCTGTCTACTGTAATACCTTGTTTATATAGCCTGTCTACTGTAATATCATGTTTATATACATAGCCTGTCTACTGTAATATCATGTTTATATACATAGCCTGTCTACTGTAATATCATGTTTATATACATAGCCTGTCTACTGTAATATCATGTTTATATAGCCTGTCTACTGTAATATCATGTTTTTATAGTCTGTCTACTGTAATATGTTTGTTTTGTTTTTATAGTCTGTCTACTGTAATATGTTTGTTATCCTGTAGACATACACAGCATATAAACAATCCAACAAGATGTATGTTAACGCCAGCCCTCAGTATTTGTGCAGTGTATAGGCCGAAGAGTTAAGCTGTCAAATAGGATGAAAACAGAAAGAAATAAAGAAAGAAATGATCCTTTCAACCCTGTAGAGTTGTGAAGGAGAGAGCAGGTGTACATCAAGCGTTTTACCATGCCGCCTTCTGATATCTCCAACAAACACATGTTTCTATTGCAAATTTTTCCTCTTTTTCTCCTTCTTCTCTCTCTCTCTCTCTTGCTCTCTTTAATTAAAACAGTTGCTTTTGAAAACCATTAAGAAATCCACTTTACAACGGCCTAGTTCTGTTCTGCTTTTGTATGTCGATAAAGAGTTTGTGACTGTAGAGGCTTTGATCTGGCCAGAGAGAGAGAATGAGAGAGAGAGGAGAGAGATGGAGAGAGAGAGGAGAGAGATAAGAGAGAAAGAGGAGAGGAGAGAGAGGGGTGAGCGAGAGGAGGAGAGAGAGAATGAGAATGAGAGAGAGAAGAGACACAGAGAGAGAGGAGAAAGAGATGGAGAGATGGAGAGAGAGAAAGAGAGAAGTAGAGAAGGAGAGAGAGAGGGAGAGAGGAGAGAGGAGAAAGAAGAGAGAGAGAGAGAGAAAGAAGAGAGGCAAGAGAGGAGAGAGATAGGAGAGCGAGAAGAGAGAGTGAGAGAAGAGAGATGAGAGAGGACAGAAGAGAGAGAGGAGAGAAGAGAGAGGAGTGAGAGGAGAGAGAGAAGGAGAGCAGAGAGAGGAGAGAGAGGAGAAAGAGAAGGAGAGAGAGAGAAAGAGAGAGGAGAGAAGGGAGATAGAAGGTGAAAAGGAGAGAGAGGGGAGAGAGAAGGAGAGGAGAGAGGAGAGAGAGGGAGAGAGAGGAGAGAAGAGAGAGAGGGGAGAGAGGAGAGAGATATAGGGGAGAGAGAGGAGACAGATGAGTGTGAGAGGAGAGAGAATGAGAGATAGAAGGTGAGGAGAGAGAGAAGATAAAGAGAGAAGAGATAGAGAGGAGAGGAGAGAGAGGAGAGATAGGATAGAGAGGAGAGAGAGAGGAGAGAGAGAAGGAGTGGAGAAAGAGAAGGAGAGACAGAGAGAGACAGAGAGATAGAGAGAGAAGAGAAGGAGAGAGATAGAGGAGAGAATGAGAGGAGAGAGAAGAGAAGGGAGAGACAGAGAGAGAGAGAGGAGAGAGAGAGAGAGGGAGAGAGAGGAGATAGAAGGAAAGAGAGAGAGAATACAAAGGAGAGAGAGAGAGAGGGAGAGATAGAAAGAGAGAGAAGGAGAGACAGAGAGAGGGAGAGAGAGGAGAGAGGAGGAGAGAGAGGAGAGAGGGAGAGAGGAGAGAGAGGAGATAGGAGAGAGAGAGAGAATACAAAGGAGAGAGAGGAAAGATAGAAAGAGAGAGAAGGAGAGACAGAGAGAGAGGGAGAGAGAGAGGGAAGAGAGAGGAGAGAGGAGAGAGGAGAGAGAGGAAGAGAGAGGAGAGAGGAGTGAGAGGAGAGAGAGGAGATGAGAGAGAGAGAGAATACAAAGGGAGAGAGAGGAGAGAGAGGAAAGATAGAAAGAGAGAGAAGGAGAGACAGAGAGAGAGGGAGAGAGAGAGAGGGAGAGAGAGGAGAGAGGAGGAGAGAGAGGAAGGAGGAGAGGGAGGAGAGAGGAGAGAGAGGAGTGAGAGGAGAGAGAGAAGAGGATAGAGAGGAGACAGAGGAGAAAGAGGAGAGAGAGAAGGAGTGGAGAAGAGAAGGAGAGACAGAGAGAGACAGAGAGACAGAGAGATAGAGAGAGAAGAGAAGGAGAGAGAGATAGAGAGAGAATGAGAGAAGGAGAGAGAAGAAGAAAAGGAGAGAGAGAGAGAGAGAGAGGAGAGAGAGGGGAGAGAGAGGAGATATAGGAGAGATAGAAGGGGAGAGAGAGAGGAGAGAAAGGAGAGAGGAGAGATAGAGAGACAGAGAGAGAGGGAGAGAGAGAGAGAGAGAGAGAGAGAGAGAGAGAGAGAGAGGAGATAGAGGAGAGAGAGAGAGAAGGAGAGACCAAGAGAGAGAGAGAGAGAAAAAGAGATAGAAGGAGAGAGAGCACACAAACACACAGCTAAGTTTAAAGAGCTACTGTACAGTAGTTTATAAACTGGGTGGTTTGAGCCCTGAATGCTAATTGTCTGACAGCCTTGGTATATCAGACCGTATAACACATGTATGACAAAACAAATATTTCACTGCTCTAATTACGTTGGTAAACAGTTTATTATAGCATTAAGTCACCCCTCTGGGTTTTGTGATATATGGCCAATATACCACGGCTAAGGGCTGTATCCAGGCACTCCGTGTTGCGTCGTGCAGAATAGCCCTTAGGCGTGATATATCGTCCATATACCACACCTCCTCAGGACTAATTGCTGAAGTTTAGTACGGTTAGCCTCTCTCAAACACACACACACACCCACAGTAGTGTAAAGTATGCCCTCTCTCAAACACACAGTAGTGTATAGTATGGTTAACCTCTCTCAACACACACACACACACACACACACACACACACACACACACACACACACACACACACACACACGTAACAGTGTAGGTTCCGTCCCTCTCTTCGCCCCAGGAAATGCTATTAGCGCGCACCACCACTAACTAACGAGCCATTTCACATCGGTTACACTCACCCCCTTTTGACCTCCTCCTTTTCCGCAGCAACCAATGATCCGGGTCAACAGCATCAATGTAACAGTGTAGGTTCCGTCCCTCTCTTCGCCCGAACCTGGGCTTGAACCAGGGACCCTTGCACACATCAACAACTGACACCCCCACGAAGCATCGTTACCCATCGCGCCACAAAAGCCACGGCCCTTGCAACGCAAGGGGAAACCCCTACTTCAAGTCTCAGAGCGAGTGACGTCACTGATTGAAACGCTATTAGCTCGCACCACCGCTAACTAACTAGCCATTTCACATCGGTTACACACACACACACAGGTCAGTTAGGATCACCACTTAATTTAAAAAATCTGAAATGTCAGAATAATAATAGAGAGAATTATCTACTTCAGCTTTTATTTCTTTCATCACATTCCCAGTGGGTCAGAAGTTTACATACACTCAATTAGTATTTGGTAGCATTGTCTTTAAAATGTTTAACTTGGGTCCAACGTTTCGTGTAGCCTTCCACAAGCTTCCCACAATAAGTTGGGTGAATCTTGGCCCATTCCTCCTGACAGAGCTGGTGTAACTGACTCAGGTTTGTAGGCCTCCTTGCTCGCACACACTTTTTCAATTCTGGCAAAATTTTCTATAGGCTTGAGGTAAGGGGCTTTGTGATGGCCACTCCAATACCTTGACTTTGTTGTCCTTAAGCCATTTTGCCACAACTTTAGAAGTTTGCTTGGGGTCATTGTCCATTTGGAAGACCCATTTGCGACCAAGCTTTAACTTCCTGACTGATGTCTTGAGATGTTGCTTCAATTTTTCCACGTAATTTTCCAGCCTCATGATGCCATCTATTTTGTGAAGTGCACCAGTCCCTCCTGCAGCAAAGCACCCCCACAACATGATGCTGCCACCCCGTGCTTCACGGTTTGGATGGTGTTCTTTGGCTCTCAAGCCTTCTTCTTTTCCTCCAAACATAACGATGGTCATTATGGCCAAACAGTTCTATTTTTGTTTCACCAGACCAGAGGACATTTCTCCAAAAAGTACGATCTTTGTCCCCATGTGCAGTTGCAAACCGGACTCTGCCTTTTTGGGGGCGGTTTTGGAGCAGTGGCTTCATCCTTGCTGAGTGGCCTTTCAGGTTATGTCGATTTTCGGACTCGTTTTACTGTGGATATAGATACTTGTGTGTGTACCTGTTTCCTACAGCATCTTCACAAGGTCCTTTGCTGTTGTTCTGGGATTGATTTACACTTTTTGCACCAAAGTACGTTCATCTATAGTAGACTGAACGTGTCTCATTCCTGGAGCGGTATGACGGCTGCTTGGTCCCATTGAGTTTATACTTGCGTATTATTGTTTGTACAGATGAACGTGGTACCTTCAGGCGTTTGGAAATTGCTCCCAAGGATGAACCAGACATGTGGAGGTCTACAATTTATTTTCTGAGGTCTTGGCTGATTTCTTTTGATTTTCCCTTGAAATATATCCACAGGTACACCTCCAATTGATTCAAATGATGACAATTAACCTATCAGAAGCTTCTAAAGCCATGACATCATTTTCTGGAATTTTCCAAGCTGTTTAAAGGCACAGTCAACTTAGTGTATGTAAACGTCTGACCCACTAGAATTGTGATACAGTGAATTATAAGTGAAATAATCTGTCTGTAAACAATTGTTGGAAAAATTGCTTGCACAAAGTAGATGTCCTAACCGACTTGTTAACAAACTATAGTTTTGGCAAGACATTTGTGGAGTGGTTGGAAAACGAGTTTTAATGACTCCAACCTAAGTGTATGTAAACTTCCCACTTCAACTGTAGCAGTCTCCCCACATAATAAAGTTGAGAAATCAGGTCGTTCTCGTTGTGTTGATTCATATGCTGCTGATGATGTTCTGCTATTGTTCCTGCCCACTGGGCATAAACTGGTTTGAACCAAAGTGGAATAGACGTTGAATTGAAGTCTGTGCCCAGTGGGTTGACCTTTTTCCTCATCCACCCCGCTGAAAGACAAAGGGCACATCACAGCCAATGAGATTTAGACTCCTGTAAAAATGTCCAGCGCACGGACCAGAGATTATTACAAGTCTGTAAAATCTCTGTACCGTCTTAGAATTGTTATGCTCTTATTTTCAAGGAGGACTACTCAAAACAATCATATAACAACACTATCTTCTCATATGATTACAGATGAGCTTTTACACGTGTTTTTTTACAAGTCACTGGGTTCATTAAGCAATAAGGCCAGAGGGGGTGTGGCGTACGGCCAATATACCACGCCTAAAGGGTTGATGCAACACAGAGTGCCTAGACACAGACCTTAGCCGTGGTATATTGGCCGTACATTGCAAACCCCTGAGGTGCTTTATTGCTATTAACTTGTTACCAACATAACCTGTGGTATACGGTCTGATACACCACGGCTTTCAGCGAATCAGACGACCCTGTTTATTATGCTAAATGAGGGGTTTATTCACAGGCAGACAGTAAGAAGTGACAGAGCTGATGTCAAGGTAAACAAAATGTTAAGAACCTAACTTTCTGTCAAGTGAATACAGTATGATGTAATATAATGTCAATGGTAGTAGATTACCTATGATGTGATATAACATGGTTATAGCATGGACTTTAATATTGTTTTCAAAGCTCTCTCTCTCTCTCTCTCTCTCTCTCTCTCTCTCTCTCTCTCTCTCTCTCTCTCTCTCTCTCTCTCTCTCTCTCTCTCTCCCACCATCAGGCTAGTGGGACAGGTAGCTCCAGTCAGTCCATCAGGCTAGTGGGACAGGGAGCTCCAGTCAGTCCATCAGGCTAGTGGGACAGGTAGCTCCATTGGTGTTTGAAAGAACCACGGCTGTATGGACATAGAATCCTCACAGTCCTTATGGGCATGCACAGCCATGAGTCTTGTTAGTCCACCAGTGAAGACCACAGCCATGAGTCTTGTTAGTCCACCAGTGAAGACCACAGCCATGAGTCTTGTTAGTCCACCAGTGAAGACCACAGCCATGAGTCTTGTTAATCCACCAGTGAAGACCACAGCCATGAGTCTTGTTAGTCCACCAGTGAAGACCACAGCCATGAGTCTTGTTAGTCCACCAGTGAAGACCACAGCCATGAGTCTTGTTAGTCCACCAGTGAAGACCACAGCCATGAGTCTTGTTAGTCCACCAGTGAAGACCACAGCCATGAGTCGTGTTAGTCCACCAGAGAAGACCACAGCCATGAGTCTTGTTAGTCCACCAGTGAAGACCACAGCCATGAGTCTTGTTAGTCCACCAGTGAAGACCACAGCCATGAGTCTTGTTAGTCCACCAGTGAAGACCACAGCCATGAGTCTTGTTAGTCCACCAGTGAAGACCACAGCCATGAGTCTTGTTAGTCCACCAGTGAAGACCACAGCCATGAGTCTTGTTAGTCCACCAGTGAAGATCACAGTTAGTCCTGGGTAGATTCACCAGAGAAGACAACTCCGGAGAGGAGAGGCTTGCAGAGGTCTTAGTCATGCATCTTTACATCAAAGATGTTTGGTGCAGTATTTCTCAAGTGAAAAAAATGTGCATGAAAACTTAGTCGACTCTTCTAGATGGAACACTTAATTGAAGAATCCCATCCATAAGTTCACACTCCTTCTAGGAGTAGTACTGTTGACCAATCACTGGCAAAAGGGGGCGTAGCCTTCAGCTGTACCTGACTTCAATTTCCCTCAATATTTTTGTTTTTATATATGCGCAAACAGCCTGGAAAAAGAAACAACCAAACACCAAAAACAAATAACAAACTTTAATATTGCAGATAGATTGTGGCTTCCATCATTGTAATTGTTTGCATCATTTCCAATCACCCATATATATATATATATATTAACCTGTTATGGCTAGGGTTTCCGCAATATCCGTGAAATGGCAGAGCGTGAAATTCATATATATATTTTTTATATTTAACTTTCATACATTCACAAGTGCAATACACCACATTAAAGCTTAACTTCTTCGTAATCTAGCCATCGTGTCCAATTTCAAAAAGGCTTTACAGCGAAAGCACACCATATGATAATGGTAGGTCAGCGCCTAGTCACAGAAAAACATACAGCCATTTTCCAGCCAAAGAGAGGAGTCACAAAAAGCAGAAATAGAGATAAAAATGAATCACTAACCTTTGATGATCTTCATCAGATGGCACTCATAGGACTTCATATTACACAATACATATATGTTTTGTTCGATAAAGTTCATATTTATATCCAAAAATCTCAGTTTACATTGGTGCGTTATTTTCAGTAATGTTGTGCCTCAAAACATCCGCCGAATTTGCAGAGAGCAACATCAATTTACAGAAATACTCATCATAAACTTTGATAAAGGATACAAGTGTTATGCATAGAATTAAAGATATACTTCTCCTTAATGCAACCGCTGTGTCAGATTTCAAAAAAGCTTTATGGAAAAAGCACACCATGCAATAATCTGAGTACAGCGCTCAGCCACAAAAACAAGCCATACAGATACCCGCCATGTTGTGGAGTCAGTAAAAGTCAGAAATAGCATTATAAATATTCACATACCTTTGATGATCTTCATCAGAATGCACTCCCAGGAATCCCAGTTCCACAATACATTTTTGTTTTGTTCGATAAAGTTCATCTTTATGTCCAAATACCTCCTTTTTGTTAGCGCTTTAGTTCACCAATCAAGGCACGGAAAGTCCAGACGAAAGTCCAGACAAAAAGTCAAAAGTTCTACTACAGTTCGTCTGTCGTCAAGGCAAAGGGTGGCTACTTTGAAGAATCTCGTATATAAAATATATTTTGATTTGTTTAACAACTTTTTTTGGTTGCTACATGATTCCATATGTGCTATTTCATAGTTGTGATGTCTTCACTATGAATGTGTAGGTGTGTCCAAACTTTTGACTGGTACTATATTAAGAATTGTATTCATATTTACAGATGGCAAACAAGTTTGTTATTAAGGTACGTGAAAGTTCACATACTCGAGAAGGCATTTCTGCCTGATCAAACGGCTCTCCTGTGAAGTAGTGACCCAACACACGCCTAGTTTCCTGAAATGAGTCACACATATATATATATAGAGTATCATTATCTAACCCACCCAAACATATCATTATCTAACCCAAACATGACTCACTAGGTTTCAAAGAGTCTGTATCATGATCAAGGAGGCTTTAAGGTGCAGAGGCAGAGAGTACAGTCAACACACACACACACACACACACACACACACACACACACACACACACACACACACACACACACACACACACACACACACACACACACACACAATGGGCTACATAATTGATAGTCTACAGCAGTAGAAACTCTGCATTATGGTTTGTTGTTGTTGTATGCCAGCTGTGATAACATGGTTTACCTGGCTCTCCACAGGGACAGTTCTACAGATTGTCACCTGGTGGTGTGATTTCTCTTTGCTGTCTGTGTTTGTTATGATCAGTCAGAACCCCTTAATGCTTTAGACCCTAGAGGCCTATATGTCAGCTGATAATGACAATTCAAAGGAATGAAGCTCTCGCATGCTGTGCTTGAAGTACAGTATTACTTTTAGTAATCCCTAATGGGGTGGACAGAATCCATTACAAAAGTCATGATTTATTTGACTTAAAAAAATGTAGACTACTTGTACGAGCCGAGGCCGGCGATGCTACTGTTAAAGATATATTTGTCACAAAACAACAATTGTATTAGATGAAATTAATCAAATAAATCAAATCAAATTGTTTTTGTCACATGCGCCAAATACAACAGGTGACCTTACAGGTGACCTTACAGTGAAAATGCTGAATACAACAGGTGTAGACCTTACAGTGAAAATGCTTACTTACAGCCTCCTGAGTGGCGTAGTGGTCAAAGGGCACTGCATCACAATGCTAGCTGTGCCACTAGAGATTCTGCGTTTGAGTCCAGGCTCTGTCGCAGCTGGCTGCGACCTCGAGACACAAGTGAGTGGTGCACAATTGGCCCAGCATCGTCTGTGTTGAGGGGGTTTGGCCAAAACGGGATGGCCTTGTCCCATCGCCCACTAGTGACTCCTGTGGCGGGCCAGGTTTGCATGCTGACGCCAATTGTACAGTATTTCCTCCGACACATTGGCCGAGACTGTACAAGAATTGCAGCGATGGGACAAGATTTTAACTACCAATTAGATATCACAAAAAGGGGGTAACAATAACGAGGCTATATACAGGGGGTACCGGAACTAGTCCTGGCACTCCGGCACCGCTTGCCGTGGTGGTAGCAGAGAGAACAGTCTATGACTTGGGTGGCTGGAGTCTTTGACAATTTTTAGGGCCTTCCTCTGACACCGCCTGGTAAAAAGGTCCTGGATGGCAGGAAGCTTGGCCCCAGTGATTTACTGGGACATGCACACTACCCTCTGTAGTGCCTTGCAGTCAGATGCCAAGCAGTTACCATACCAGGCCGTGATGCAATCAGTGAGGATGCACTTTTGAGGATCCGAGGACCCATGCCAAATTTTTTCAGTCTCCTGAGGGGTAATAGGTATTGTTGTGCCCTCTCCACGACTGTCTTGGTGTGCTTGGACCATGATAGTTTGTTAGTGATGTGGACACCAACGACCTTGAAGTTCTTGACCGGCTCTATGACATCCCCCGTCGATGAGAATGGGGGCGTGCTCGGTCCTCCTTTTCCTGTAGTCCACGATCAGCTCCTTTGCCTCGCTCACGTTAACCTGTTAGGGCTAGGGGGGCAGTATTGACATGGCCGGATAAAAAACATACCCGATTTAATCTGGTTACTACTCCTGCCCAGTAACTAGAATATGCATATAATTATTGGCTTTGGATAGAAAACACCCTAAAGTTTCTAAAACTGTTTGAATGGTGTCTGTGAGTATAACAGAACTCATATGGCAGGCCAAAACCTGAGAAGATTCCATGCAGGAAGTGGCCTGTCTGACAAAGTTGTTGTTCATCTTGGCTCTTTTTATTGAAGACTGAGGATCTTTACTATAACGTGACACTTCCTACGGCTCCCATAGGCTCTCAGAGCCCGGGAAAAAGCGGAACTATATCGAGGCAGCCTCTGGCTGAAACACATTATCGCGTTTGGCAAGTGGCCGATCAGAGTACTATGGGCTTAGGCGCGCGTCCCGAGTCGACCCCATGCTTTATTTTCTTTCGTCTGTTTACCTAAACGCAGATTCCCGGTCGGAATATTTTCGCTTTTTACGAGAAAAATGGCATAAAATTTTAAACAGCGGTTGACATGCTTAAGTACGGTAATGGAATATTTAGATTTTTTTGTCACGAAATGCGTCATGCTCGTCACCCTTATTTACCCTTTCGGATAGTGTCTTGAACGCACAAACAAAACGCCGCTATTTGGATATAACAATGGATTATTTGGGACCAAACCAACATTTGTTATTGAAGTAGAAGTCCTGGGAGTGCATTCTGACGAAGAACAGCAAAGGTAATAACATTTTTCTTATAGTAAATCTGACTTTGGTGAGTGCTAAACTTGCTGGGTGTCTAAATAGCTAGCCCTGTGATGCCGGGCTATCTACTGAGAATATTGCAAAATGTGCTTTCACCGAAAAGCTATTTTAAAATCGGACATATCGAGTGCATAGAGGAGTTCTGTATCTATAATTCTTAAAATAATTGTTATGTTTTTTGTGAACGTTTATCGTGAGTAAATTCACCGGCAGTGTTCGGTGGGAATGCTAGTCACATGCTAGTCACATGCTAATGTAAAAAGCTGGTTTTTGATATAAATATGAACTTGATTGAACAAAACATGCATGTATTGTATAACATAATGTCCTAGGGTTGTCATCTGATGAAGATCATCAAAGGTTAGTGCTGCATTTAGCTGTGGTTTGGGTTTATGTGACATTATATGCTAGCTTGAAAAATGGGTGTCTGATTATTTCTGGCTGGGTACTCTGCTGACATAATCTAATGTTTTGCTTTCGTTGTAAAGCCTTTTTGAAATCGGACAGTGTGGTTAGATTAACGGAGAGTCTTGTCTTTAAAATGGTGTAAAATAGTCATATGTTTGAAAAATTGAAGTTTTTAGATTTTTGAGGTATTTGAATAACGCGCCACGGATTACACTGGCTGTTGAGTAGGTGGGGCAAGCGTCCCACCTAGCCCATAGAGGTTAAGGGAGAGGTTGGTGGCCTGGCACCACACTGCCCGTCAGGAAGTCCAGAATCCAGTTGCAGAGGGGTGGTGTTTAGTCTCAGGGTCCTTAGCTTAGTGATGACCTTTGAGGGCACTATGGTGTTGAATGCTGAGCTGTAGTCAATGAACAGTATTCTCACATAGGTGTTCCTTTTGTCCAGGTGGGAATGGGCAGTGTTGGAGTGCAATAAATATTGCGTCATCTGTGGATCTTTTGGGGCAGTATGCAAATTGAGAAAGGTCTAGGGTTTCTGGGATGATGGTGTTGATGTGAGCCATGACCAGCCTTTCAAAGGACGTCATGGCTACAGATGTGAGTGCTACGCGCTGTAGTTTTAGGCAGGTTACCTTTGCATTCTTGGGCACAGGGACTATGGTGGTCTGCTTGCCAAACATGTAGGTAATACAGACTGGGTCAGGGAGAGGTTGAAAATATCAGTGAAGACACTTGCCAGTTGGTCAGCCGATGCTCTGAGCACGCAGCCGATGCCTGAGCACGCAAATATCCCCCTAATGTTGACCTGTTTAACCTGTTGGGGCTAGGGGGGGCAGTATTTTCACGGCTGGATAAAAAAACGTACCCGATTTAATCTGGTTACTAATCCTACCCAGTAACTAGAATATGCATATACTTATTATATATGGATAGGAAACACCCTAAAGTTTCTAAAACTGTTTGAATGGTGTCTGTGAGTATAACAGAACTCATTTGGCAGGCAAAACCCTGAGACATTTTCTGACAGGAAGTGGATACCTGATGTGTTGAATTACCTTTAAGCCTATGCCATTGAAACACACAGGGGTTGATTAATGTTTTGGCACTTCCTATTGCTTCCACTAGATGTCACCAGCCTTTACAAAGTGTTTTGAGTCTTTTACTGAGAGATCTGACCGAACAAAAGAGCCATGGAACGGTGATGGCCGATTAGACTCCCAAGCGCGCGAGTTCATGTTGGGTACCCCTCGTTCCAATACGTTATAAAAAGAGAATGCATTTGTCCACCTTGAATATTATTCATGTTCTGGTTAACCTCTGTATGGACCGGCGGGACGAATTCGTCCCCACCTACGTAACAGCCACTGCCATCCTGTGGCGCGATTTTCAAAATCTTCAAAATCATATTACTTCAATTTCTCAAACATATGACTATTTTACAGCCATTTAAAGATAAGACTCTCGTTAATCTAACCACACTGTCCGATTTCAAAAAGGCTTTACAAACGAAAAGCAAAACATTAGATTATGTCAGCAGAGTACCAAGCCAGAAATAATCAGACACCCATTTTTCAAGCCAGCATATAATGTCACCTTAAAACCCAGAAGACAGCTAAATGCAGCACTCACCTTTGATGATCTTCATCAGATGACAACCCTAGGGACATAGTTATACAATACATGCATGTTTTGTTCAATCAAGTTCATATTTATATCAAAAAACCAGCTTTTTTTACATTAGCATGTGACGCTTTCAGAACTAGCATACCCCCGCAAACTTACGGGAATTCGCTAACATTTTACTTTCAAATTACTCACGATAAACGTTCACAAAAGCATAACAATTATTTTAAGAATTATAGATACCTCCTTATGCACTGATATGTCCCGATGTTAAAAATAGCTTTTGGTGTGAAAGCACACTTTGCAATATTGGAAGCACAAGCCCAGGCATCAATGGGCTCGCGTATTTAGACACTTTAGGCACCTCACCATAATCATATTTACTATTATAAAAATGTCATTACCTTTGTTGTCTTCACCAGAATGCACACCCAGGACGCCCACTTGGCACTAACAAATGTTGGTTTGGTCCAAAATAATCCATCAAGTATATCCGATAATAGCGGCGCTTTGTTCAGTGCCTCCAGACACTATCCGAAACAGTAAAGAAGTGTCGCTTGGCGCAATTCCCTTGACAATAAAATTCAAAGGTATCTCTGGCGACGTCAGTTCATGTCAACCGCTGTTTAAAAACCACTTCGTCATTTTCCTAAGAGAAAAGCGATGAGACTCCGAAAGGGAATCTCCCTTTCGGCAAACAGAGTGAAAAAATCCCAAAGGCGGGGCGGTCGGG
>NW_025547103.1:47500-103892 GCF_905237065.1 Salmo salar | reverse complement strand
TAGGGCCTCTACCAGGGTTTCCATTAGCTGGTAATGGCCTGCTTTTGGCCGTTCTTTTTTTATGCAGATAAAATTGTTTCCCGGCCAAATTGACCAGGAGAAAAAACAATGGTAGACAGGCTATCGTGCATCACCCACCACTTTACATGTAGCTGGGCAAATCATTTTTAAAACATACTTAATTTTTAACCCAATTCTTACACATTGTGAGGCATTCTTACATTGCTTAAAATCCAACCATAAACATAAGGAATTATTTTATAAAGACTTCATAGGCGTCACTCAGTTTCAAGTTTGGGGAGCATATCATTTCTTCTCCATCTGCTGCCAGTTATGATTTTCAGTATGCACATTTTTATGGAATAGTTTTAATTTCACAATAACATTTTTGTTTCTCAATCATTGTCTCTGGTTAATTAAAATATTCTTAATGTTAATCATCACCACAAAATAGTGCACTGGCCTTTATTAGTGCTGAATTAGTGATCCATTGCCATCACGCACAGCACCTGTGTTCTCATTACAACATTCATCTCTCTTTTCTGTTCCCAAAACTAGAATAATGTTATGAGCGGATTGGACTGCGTTTTGTAGACTTTAACCTTTATCAAAGTTGTAAAAATTGCGTAGTTTAGAAGGAGCGCAAAGGTGAATTGAGTTATTGCACACTTCAGAGTAGGAGGTTCCTAACGGAAATATGCATATTATTGCTAGAACGGACTAATATAATCTCGCTAGCTAGTGCTTGGCTCTGCCCACTATGACTAATTTGTTCCGATTGGAAACGACAGGCTGTGGTCTATCTTGGTTTAGTTATAAAAGTATTTGGTTGTACTGCACTAGAGTGTTAAAAAAAATGTATATTACCAAAGTTTAGCATGTCTTTGCAGGGGGAATGCCGGGCATAATATCCTGTTGCTAGGAGAACGGCAATGTCAGCTCTGCAGTGTGCAAGGAAAGAGTTGTATAACTAACTCATTTTGCTAACTTAGTTAGCTAGAATCTTGTTGCAGATAATGATAGCTAGCTAAACTAGCTTGAGGCTATAAACATGTTCATATAGCGATACAAGGAATGTTTTTATCTAACAGTGGAAGACATAAATCCCATTTCACAATTCATTAACGTTACCGGTTTAAAATGAGACCTGATCTAATTGATTTAGAGCAATTGTCGATGTACTCTGAAGCGGAGCAAGCATGGACTCTTTCTACGCCGGAAGTGTCAACCGGAAGAAGTTAGCGGCGCGAATGTTAATGACAGCTGTTACCTAGCAACGGAACACATGCGTAATATTTTGACAGTCAGGGGCTGAGCATCTTTGGAGGGTCAGAGACAAAACATGGCTAAACAACAAGACCCAGAGGACGATGAAGAAATCCTGAGCACGTTTGAAAAGTTTGTTCGGAATCAGGGACTGGTAAGAAAAGCCTTATAAACAATGGTTATTTATTAGATACTGCTGCCAATGTGTTAATTTGACGTTAGCTAACGTTAAGAAGTACGTTAGTTCCTAGCACAGTCCAGGCAAGATTACATAGTTTAGGCAATTTTGTTTTCTACCATGTGTTAAGCTGTAAGAATTCACTTGCTAATTGTATACACTACCGGTCAAAAGTTTTAGAACACCTACTCATTCAAGGATTTTTCTTAATTTTTACTATTTTCTACATTGTAGAATAATAGTGAAGACATCAACACTATGAAATAACACATATGGAATCATGTACTAACCCAAAAAGTGTTAAACAAATCAAAATATATTTTATATTTGAGATTCTTCAAATAGCCACCCTATTTGAAGGAGTTCCCACATATGCTGAGCACTTGTTGGCTGCTTTTCCTTCACTCTGCGGTCCCGACTCATCCCAAACCATCTCAATTGGGTTGAGGTTGGGTGATTGTGGAGGCCAGGTCATCTGATGCAGCACTCCATCACTCGCCTTCTTGGTAAAATAGCCCTTACACAGCCTGGAGGTGTGTTGGGTCATTGTCCTGTTGAAAAACAAATGATAGTCCCACTAAGCCCAAACCAATGGGATGGCAAACCGCTGCAGAATGCTGTGGTAGCCATGCTGGTTAAGTGTGCCTTGAATTCTAAATAAATCACAGACAGTGTCACCAGCAAAGCACCCCCACACCATAACACCTCCTCCATGCTTTACGGTGGGAAATACACATGCGGAGATCATCCGTTCACCCACATCCCGTCTCACAAAGATATGGCGGTTGGAACCAAAAATCTCCAATTTGGACTCCAGACCAAAGGCCACATTTCCACTGGTCTAATGTCCATTGCTCATGTTTCTTGGCCCAAGCAAGTCTCTTCTTCTTATTGGTGTCCTTTAGTAGTGGTTTCTTTGCAGCAATTCGACCCTGAAGGCCTGATTCACACAGTCTCCTCTGAACAGTTGATGTTGAGATGTGTCTGTTACTTGAACTCTGTGAAGCATTTATTTGGGCTGCAATTTCTGAGGCTGGTAAATCTAATGAACTTATCCTCTGCAGCAGAGGTAACTCTGTGTCTTCCATTCCCTGTGGTGGTCCTCATGAGAGCCAGTTTCATCATAGCGCTTGATGGTTTTTGCGACTGCGCTTGAAGAAACTTTCAAAGTTCTTGACATTTTCCGTATTGACTGACTTTCATGTCTTAAAGTAATGATGGACTGTCATTTCTCTTTGCTTATTTGAGCAGTTCATAATATGGTTTGGTCAATTACCAAAATAGGGCTATCTTCTGTATACCACCCCTACCTTGTCACAACACAACTGATTGGCTCAAACACATTAAGAAGGAAAGAAATTCCACAAATTAACTTTTAAGAAATGCATTCCAGGTGAGTACCTCATGAAGATGTTTTAAAGAATGCCAAGAGTGTGCAAAGCTGCATCAAGGCAGAGGGTGGCTATTTGAAGAATCTCAAATATAAAATATATTTTGATTTGTTTTACACTTTTTGGGTTACTACATGATTCCATATGTGTTATTTCATAGTTTGTATGTCTTCACTAATATTCTAACATGTAGAAAATAGTAAAAATAAAGAAAAACCCTTGAATGAGTATAGGTGTTCTAAAACCTTTGACTGGTAGTGTAGGTTTTTGAGATGGATAACAACATGATAATAATCAACATAAATACTCACATGTAACAAATAGTCCTACATCATGATACTGAAACGGTCTCTCAATATTTTCTGTAGGTTGACTGGCCCGTGGCGTTTGAGGAGAATATAGAGATATCATCCCACTTCAAACATTACAGTCATCCCAGACAGATATATGACTACTTTAAAGTAATCGTGCCGTTCCCAGTGGAGGTCACCATGTCCTTCTCCAAGAGCATAGAGGAGCTATATTCCAAGATAAAACTACATGCATCCATAATGTCACAAGAACAGAGCAAAAACAAGAATGCGGAGTCAGTGTTTGATGACATGAATAAATGTAAGTAGCTACACTACCCACAGCTCTCAAATTCACCATCAGACCAAATTGTGTATTTCTAACCCAGGTCATTGAAACATAGGGCTGCTGTGAAGTGGTGATACCGTTGCCACTTATCTCAATGTTTCTTTCTCAGATAAAATGTATGTGCAAAGAGCACATCGAATCATGAAAGAGCAGGTAATGATTTTCAGACAGTGAAATTGCAGAGTTGCAGTTATAATTATTTGTATTAGATTTGATCATTTATATAGGATGATTCTGATTTACAACAACGTTGACTGTTTAATTCCAGAGTGAGGCAGTGTCACGGAGCTTGGACATCAAGGTGAGTCTGTTGTCTTGTCTGTTTACGGCTCTTTACACCATGAGGGACAAATCTCTCTGGTGTTTACTTAGTAAAACGAATGAGTTGTGTTTCTCCAGGACTATGACTACCCAGGGTTTGATGCAGTCGAGGACACTGACATCCCAGGACATCCTGATGCCTTACAGCATTTGGACAGCGTCTCAGAGGCCCAAGGCTTTAATGTGCGTACCTGCAATCTCATATCTAGTGTGTGTGTGTGTGTGTGTGTGTGTGTGTGTGTGTGTGTGTGTGTGTGTGTGTGTGTGCGCGTGTGTGCCAGACCAGAGTTCTGCTCTCCCTCATCACAGGGGAATACTGTGGCAGCTCTGCAACCACTCATGTGAATCTAAGGAGCAGCCAGGCTCCTATTAAAGTCCTGTAGTATTAACAGTCCCAGGCTGCATCCTAAGTGGTACCCTATTCCCTATATAGTGCACTACTTTTAACCAGGGCCCGTAGAGTTTCCCATGGTCAAAAGTAGTGCACTATACAGAATACAGAAACGGAGAGACAAATGAAAGGCAGAGTAAACCAGCGCTGAGCTAGGGCTTATTTATGACCACAAACACTAATATCCATCGCGCTGAAAGCCAGATGTGGCCGGTCCGGGTGATGGAGAGCAGACTTGTTATGTCAGGTCTCACAGATACCTGAGCTGTCAGCAGCTTTTAGGAATAAGAGAAAGGGATCGCATGCAAACTTCGCATGCACGTCAAGCACATGTGTATTGAATGTGGCCCTCTCCCGCTCTCGGTGCATGCGATCGGATTCGACTGCATTCCAAACACACATGATTAATCTCCACATATGTACTGTAGCTATGCTGCTGTGTGGCAGTCTTTAATGGCAGGGTGGATTGGTATTCATTGAAAAGTAGATTAGAGATTAGCTAGTTATCTGTAATGCTTTATTTAACACTCCTGTGTCAGCTGGTATTTACCGACACAATTGGTAACTACCTACCAACAGTAAGGTCATGGTGGCTGTTTCACTGAGTTATCAAAATACTAAAGAATAATTATTGAGCAATTATTATGTAATTACCACTTTGCAGTTACCATTTAATTGCTGTGTACATAACAGGACAATTCCGTCTCATTGGGGTTAGGCTAATCATCATTAATCCTGCTGTGTGTGTGTATGATTCTTTACTGCAGCCGGGCTTCCTGAAGATCTGGAGGCCGTTCTTTCTGTGTGATCTGTCCTTGGCTGTTCTCAAAGACACATTCTGGTGGTTCTTCCTCCACAGATTTAAGGTGACTTCACTCCAACCTTTGTGATGCGCTGTATCAACGCACAATGCAACCAAGACATGTAACTTTGATACATATATTAATATGAGGCAGATGATGGGGTAGACTAGTCTTTTACTCCAGCCTGTACAGTACATCCATCACTGGTAATATAGTATTTATAGATGAATGTGATTTAGAGGAAATGCGTACAGTGAAAATGATCTTATCTGAAGGTTTCTGCCAGATTTCACAACCTCAATTATGATATACTAAGTATTAAGCAGAGGCAGTCTTACACTTATGCACAATAGAAAGCGTATGCACAATAGAAAGCGTATGCACAATAGAAAGCGTATGCACAATTGAAAGCGTATGCACAATAGAAAGCGTATGCACAATAGAAAGCGTATGCACGATAGAAAGCGTATGCGCAATAGAACTATTGAAATATCAAAATATTGTACGTAATAGTTCCTGATAGAGTTGAGTAAATGATGAAATGCATGGCTCTGTGCCTACATTTATTTTAGAATATGTTCTGACAGTTGTTGGATGCTGTCAGGTTAGGTAGCCTGCAGTACCTTACAGTGTGGAATTGTGTGTCAACATCCTCCCAGCCTAATGTGGAGGAGGAGAGCCAGTTGTTTGATCGGATCTCTGGAGCCTTTGTCTCTCTGCTGATGACCGTTCAGATGGACCTGAAGGACAAGCTCTTTAAGGTACTTATGTATATTTAACAAACACTGTTATCCAGAGAAACTTACATTCAGAGCATTCTGCTATCACAGTCATTGCAAGTAGAACCTTCTTCAAAAACAGCTGCTGTCTGCAAAAATCACTGCTTGTAACTTACTTGAAGAAAAGACAAGTGTGAGTGTTTGTGCAAGACAAGAAAGGTGCACCAGTTACAGTAAAGACTGTGTGTGTGTTCCAGGTGTATGCAGACTGCCTGGCCCAGGCGGTCTACGCAGCGTTCTACGGAGCGTTCCCTGAGTCCATGGAACGTCTAGGCCATGACTTCAAGACAGACCTGACTGACCTCATCTCCCTCTGGGTGTCAGGTTAGTGTTATTGTTTGGGTCTGGTGATCATGGCGTGCAACCACATCACGCTGTGTTTAGAGAGCGGTTTAACATCTCAATGCATTACAGACTTTCTAAACAACAAAATGACACTGTAAATGACAAAGATCAAATCAAAATGTATTTGTCACATGCTTGGTAAACAACAGGTGTAGACTAACAGTGAAATTCTTACTTACGGGCCCTTCTCAACAATGCAGAGGGAACAATAGAAACATTTTAGAAAAAATTGTAACACGAGGAATAAATACACAATGAGTAATGATAACTTGGCTATATACACGGGGTACCAGTACTGAGTCGGGTGTGCAGGGGTATGATATAATTTAGGTAGATATGTACATACAGGTAGTGGTAAAGTGACTACGCAACAGGATAGATAATAAACAGTAGCAGCAGCGTATGTGATGAGTCAAAAGAGTTAGTGCAAAAAGGGTCAATGCAGATAGTCCGGGTAGCTATGTTGTTAACTGTAACGCCCTGGCCATAGAGAGGGGTTCTTGTTCTTTATTTTTGGTTAGGCCAGGGTGTTACATTGGGTGGGCGTTCTATGTTCATTTTTCTATGTTTTTGTATTTCTTTGTTTTGGGTCGTGTGGGGCTCCCAATCAGGCACAGCTGAAGTTCGTTGTTGCTGATTGGGAGTCACACATAAGTAGCCTATTTTTCCTTTGGGTTTTGTGGGTGACAGGACTGTTTGTTATCGTTGCTGGTTTGTTTACAGTGGTTCATTTTATTAAATAGTCATAATGAATCCACAACCTCCGCTGCATCTTGGTTTTCTTGCGACGACAGCCGTTACATGAACTATTTAGCAGTCTAATGGCTTGGGGGTAGAAGCTGTTCAGGGTGTTGTTGTTTCCAGACCAACAACACTGGTATCGCTTGCCATTCGGTGGCTGGAGTCTGACAGATTTTGGGTCGATCCTTTGATAAGAACAACATACAGCTAGTGTTTAAAAATAGTTTGTCTGTCTCCTGTGTGTCTCTGTTAGGTGTGAAGCCCACCCCTGTTGTCATGGCAGAGCTGGAACCTGGGCTGGCTGGATCCTGTAGACACGTCCAGGAAGAGCCATGGAGAGTCAGCATGTGGTAAGACCTGATCTACTGACCTGTTGTTTTAGATTTACTGAGGGTTTACATCTACTAACCTGTTGTTTTAGATTGACTGAGTGTTTAGGCTAAGCCTACTGACCCGTTGTTTCAGATTCACTGAGGGGTTACATCTACTGACCTGTTGTTTCAGATTGACTGAGAGTTTACATCTACTGACCTGTCGTTTCAGGTTAACTGAGGGGTTACATCTACTGACCTGTCGTTTCAGGTTCACTGAGGGGTTACATCTACTGACCTGTCGTTTCAGGTTCACTGAGGGGTTACATCTACTGACCTGTCGTTTCAGGTTCACTGAGGGGTTACATCTACTGACCTGTCGTTTCAGGTTCACTGAGGGGTTACATCTACTGACCTGTCGTTTCAGGTTCACTGAGGGGTTACATCTACTGACCTGTCGTTTTAGGTTCACTGAGGGGTTACATCTACTGACCTGTCGTTTCAGGTTCACTGAGGGGTTACATCTACTGACCTGTCGTTTCAGGTTCACTGAGGGGTTACATCTACTGACCTGTCGTTTCAGGTTCACTGAGGGGTTACATCTACTGACCTGTCGTTTCAGATTCACTGAGGGGTTACATCTACTGACCTGTCGTTTCAGGTTCACTGAGGGGTTACATCTACTGACCTGTCGTTTCAGGTTCACTGAGGGGTTACATCTACTGACCTGTCGTTTTAGGTTTACTGAGGGTTAACATCTACTGACCTGTTGTTTCAGATTTGCTCAGGGTTTAGGCTAAGCCTACTGACCTGCTGTTTCAGATTTGCTCAGGGTTTAGGCTAAGCCTACTGACCTGCTGTTTCAGATTCACTGAGGGTTTACCATCTACTGACCTGTTTCAGATTCACATCTACTGACTGTTTTTTTTAGATTGACTGAGTGTTTAGGCTAAGCCTACTGACCTGTTGTTTTAGGTTTACTGATGGTTAACATCTACTGACCTGTTTCAGATTCACTGAGGGTTAACATCTACTGACCTGTTTCAGATTCACTGAGGGTTAACATCTACTGACCTGTTTCAGATTCACTGAGGGTTAACATCTACTGACCTGTTTCAGATTCACTGAGGGTTAACATCTACTGACCTGTTTCAGATTCACTGAGGGTTTACATTTACTGACTTGTTTCAGATTGACTGAGGGTTTACATCTACTGACCTGTTTCAGATTGACTGAGGGTTTACATCTACTGACCTGTTTTAGAGTGACCTGAGGGTTTACATCTACTGACCTGTTGTTTTAGATTTACTGAGGGTTTACATCTACTGACCTGTTGTTTTAGAGTGACCTCAGGGTTTAGGCTAAGCCTACTGAGCTGTTGTTTTAGAGTGACTGAGGGTTTAGGCTAAGCTTACTGAGCTGTTTCAGACTGACTGAGGGTTTAGGCTAAATCTATTCTGTCACATAACGCTGTGATATATTGAAGGCATGACTTGATTAGTTAGATGTTAAACTGTCCAGTCATCCTGACTGTGGTGCCGTGGCCTTGCTGAGTGTTGACACACAACAAACCATCACTGCACTGTGGATGGCTTTAGAGGGGCATAACTGAATACTTACCAGAAGTAGGATATGAAATTCATTCACTTATATTCTCACTATATTCTGTTGATTTTGGTTTGTAGCTCTTGCTCATAACTCTCAGCCATGGATTTATTGTGTGTGTGTGACTGATTATCTCTCTCTGTGGTTTAGATTTGTCACTAGACAGGAGTGTGTGCTGTTTGAAAGTGTTGTGGTGTTCTGGGGGTTCCGTGCTAAGCTTCCAGACTCTCCGGGGGAAACAAGGTTCAAATGTATCAAGTTCAGCTGCTGCTAGGGCCTTCTTGGGTCTCCCCCTCCTCTACCTCCCCCGAGTCTCCCCCTGGAACCCCCTACACCCCTCCTCGTTTCCCCTCTCACCCCTACCCTTCCCTCCACACATGCTGTTGGCATTAACCACACATGTTGTCTCATTTGTTCCTGCTTCACCACAAATGCATGCAGGGCCTACTGCCGTCCGCTGTGCTTAAAGTGTGTCTCTGGATCGTAGTAGATCGTTCCTCACATTACTTTAACAAGTGGAGAGTTTGCTGCTGTGCAACACTGATGTTGCTGATGTTATTGTAGCTGATTCCACTCATGACCAGCGTTCATGCCACTCTGACTCGGTCTGCATCCCAAATGGCATCCTATTCTCCCTGGTCAAAAGTAGTGCACTATATAGGGAATTTGGTGCCATTTGGTTTTAGACTAAACCTACTGATCTGTTGTTTCAGACTGACTGAGGGTTTAGGCTAAGCCTACTGACCTGTTGTTTCAGCTTGACTGAGGGTTATCCTTTTCATTATCCACATACACAGTATTGTTGAATAATAGAGGACCATACATAGTGTTGAGACCAGTCAGGCTACTGTTCTGCCTGTCTCAGGTTCCAACTTGTTTTGGTGATGTTCTTTAGGCCTTTTGGTTGCAGACCACAGGACAAACATAATATACAACAAACTGGAATAAAAGAGACTGGACTACCCCTAATATTTGTATGGTTTCTATTTATACAGCCAAGCAAAAGGGCAGGAGAGGTGATCGTCTTGGAATGTTTGGGATGCATGTTTGACTCCTTACAGATGTAGGATCTTAATTTGATCACCCTGTTGAAGGAGAACTTTCCTGCAATGCAGGACATTTAAAACTTGTAGTGTATTTTAGGTTTGAAAAGGCTTCTGAAGTTTGTAATTTCCACTATGTGTCTGTCTTCCATTATTTATTTTATGAAAATGTAGTCTATTTCAGAAGAACAGAATAGCATAATCTGAGTCCTTATGTTAGGCCCTGATCTGTCTACGCCATATGGTTGTGGGCTACCCTACTTCATTGGGCTCCCGAGTGGCGCAGCGGTCTAAGGCACTGCATCTCAGTGCTAGAGGCGTCACTACAGACATCCTGGTTCGAATCCAGGCTGTATAACAACCGGCCGTGATTGGGAGTCCCATAGGGCGGCACACAATTGGCCCAGCGTCGTCCGGGTTTGGCCGGTGTAGGCCGTCATTGTAAATAAGAATTTGTTCTTAACTGTCTTGCCTATTTAAATAAAGGTAAAAATATATATATTTATAATAAAAAAAATATTAAGCAGACATGTTTGCTTAGAATTCCGTGGAATTATTTTATAGTATGAAGAATGCAATTGAACATAACTGAATAAAATATAAATGATATTTTCTCCTAACGATTGGAGGGAGTGCGCACATCCGGCTATTCTGTGTTGACCAGTTAACAAAGAAACAGGTCCTCCTATATGCTTAATTTAGAGTTATTTATGCAACTTTAGTTGTGATACAAACGTTGGGCTGTATGTTTAGATTTTTAATACATTCTAAGGCTGTATGATGTGACTCTAATGATGATATGAAAAAAGTTGCATGAAAGGCATGAGCTCTGCTTGTTTTTTTGTGCAGGCTGAACACACTTCATCAGTCTCATTCACAATTTGACAAGTACTTGATCATGCCTCGAATTTCCCAGTGGCATCCCATTTGTGTGGTTGTAAAGCCCCCCTAAAAAAAAATCATGCCTTTTGCGGCCAGTGGATGTTGTGCCCTTGGACTGAATATTATAATTCCCTTCTCCCAACTGCGTGCTCCGAAGCACCTCTCACTCACATGGCTCTCTCAGATAACTAAATTCTTATTAGCCAATGCACGTCACGTGATCGGGTCCTTTTCATAGGCTACAAGTGAAGACAGACACATCTGGGGTACAATTGCGCGTCCTAATCAAATTCCTAAGCGCATATTGAAGATGTTGGAAGAACTGTCCACATTTACTTTTCATCTGCCAACAAGATGAATAGGCCTAACGAAGAGAACAAGCACTAGCCTATGTCAATCTACTATCCCCATAGTACAAAAGTTGACCTATTCAATTTTTCAACTTGTGAGAAATAAATATTGCAAACATGGTCTGGGACAGTTGTGGGATGTGATAGATCCCAAATTAATACAACCACTAGCATCAAAAAACCTTGCAATGATGCAGCAGATCGTAACATTTAGCTTAAAATGTTGATAAACTATTAGGCTATTTCTTCACATTATAAGCGCAGCAATGCGAACACGGCAGTAGGATAAAAGCGTGAATGTTCCAAAATGCAATCAATTAGCGGGAAAACACCATTCTCAAAAGTGACCGCAAATGCGATTATGCGTGTAATTCTTCATTATAAAGGTACATTTTACCATAAAAATGCATCTTCCCCAAACTTGAAACTCACGCGCCACCTATGTATGCCAGTTAGGCGCTACACTGGTTGTAAAGCGGATTAATGTGCTTAATTGTAAGAAGTTATTTGACCACTTTAGTTGTGGTACAAACCTTATCAAAACATATAGGCCTCTGGGCTAGGCTACATGAGGTGTGCAACCATGATTTAATAAAGTCACAAAAAAGGTATGACGTGTTTCTTGCCTTACTGCGCACAAGCTGGGCATCATTTACTATTGATAATATATCATTCACAAGTGACATTGTCACCCATTACACTTCTTAATTTAATATTGTTTTTACATTTACTAAATAATATATTTGTTTCCATTTAGAAAGGTGCATGATAATGGTCCAGTCTCACTGCACTTAAATAGTAGTGCATAAATAGTTCCTGTGGGTCATTTTCATGCCAGCCAGGTAGGCTATACTCCTGTTGTAAAGAGAAGCAATATGCTTAATATTAGGAAAGCTGAGAAATAAATATAGTAGGCCTAGCCTTTAGAAAGCTGATGGGATCAGATTTCTAATAGAGGCCATCAAAACTCTGTTTTCTCATGCAATTGCATAGCCTACAGAAATGTTGCTCAACATAAATCAAATCAAATGTATTTATATAGCCCTTCGTATATCAGCTGATATCTCAAAGTGCTGTACAGAAACCCAGCCTAGAACCCCAAACGGCAAGCAATGCATGTGAAAGAAGCACGGTGGCTAGGAAAAAACTCCCAAAAATCTAGGAAGAAACCTAGAGAGGAACCAGGCTATGAGGGGTGGCCAGTCCTCTTCTGGCTGTGCCGGGTGGATATTATAACAGAACATGGTCAAGATGTTAAAATGTTCATAAATGACCAGCATGGTCAAATAATAATAATCATAGTAGTTGTCGAGGGTGCAACAAGCACGTCCGGTGAACAGGTCAGGGTTCCATAGCCGCAGGCAGAACAGTTGAAACTGGAGCAGCAGCACGGCCAGGTGGACTGGGGACAGCAAGGAGTCATCATGCCAGGTAGTCCTGAGGCATGGTCCTAGGGCTCAGGTCCTCCTCCGAAAGAAAGAGAATTAGAGAGAGCATATTTAAATTCACACAGGACACCGGATAAGACAAGAGAAATACTCCAGATGTAACAGACTGACCCTAGCCCCCGACACATAAACTACTGCAGCATAAATACTGGAGGCTGAGACAGGAGGGATCAGGAGACACTGTGGCCTCATCCGATGAAACCCCGGACAGGGCCAAACACACAGCCTCTCATAAGCACATGGCCTCTCATTAAATGTTTGATTAGATTTTCAAATACATTTGCATTGATGGCAGAGTGATTAGAGGGACAATATAGTCTCCGCTCTCTATTTTCCTAACCAGCAAGCCTAACCTCCAGTTATCTCTCTCCTCTGTTTGTAGCAAGCCTTGCTATTTCTCTCTCCTCTATGTTCCTAGCAGGCCTAGCCAGCTCTCTCCTCTTTCCTCTATGTTCTTAGCAGACCCAGCTCTCTTCTCTACAACCCAGTTAGCTCCTGTTGGCTGTAGTCTCCTCCACAGCCTGTTGGGAATCCACAGCCTTGAGTTAGAAATGTGTTTACATTTTGAACATGTTACAAATTATCTGCTAAGACTAACTTTGCGTGACTTGGCAGAAGCCTTCACCTTGCTCAGACTTTGTTTGGGTCAACCTTATTCTGGGGTTTGCTCTCTCAACTTGACTCTTTATCTGTCAGAGCTGCTCAGAGCCAGATGTGAACCCCAACAGAAGGTAAAGCTCTCATCTATCAGCGTATATGTGTGTAGGGTGTGTGGGTATGGTGTGTGTGTGTATGGCCGCCTGCCAATACACTTTCCCCTCAATCTGACAGATCTCAGATTTCACTCAATACAATATACATTTATGAGGGAGTTATTACAACATGTGGTCCGTGTGTTGACATATTTTTATCTGCCGCTGCATCAAATTAAGAGATGTATCCAGGACTGTTATTCAAATGTACCTTATCAGACAAGGAATAATGTCATTCATGTGTCTCATGCATCTCCCTGCTGGACCCTTATCTAAATTAAACTTTTCCCATTTGTATCTTCCCAATGTGTATTTAATATTGTTGGGAGAAAGGACAGCAGATTTGATTATCTAGTCCTTTAGTCATATAAGATGGGAACTAGTCTGGTTAACATCTCTGGAGAGAACTCCACCGCAGTGAGACAAAGCGTTTTTATTAACGTCAGCAGTCTGAAGGACCCAGACCTGCAGCAGACCTTTAAACTGTGATAAACTGCAGGATGTTATTTTAGGCCGTCAGTATTAAGAGACTAATGGAAGGTGTTGTTAGAATGATATATGGATCTCCACGGGGCTTGACTCACCATCTCCCAGCCAAGCTCACATCCTGAAAATATCTTTCGAGATCCTAGAAGATGCTGTAAGATCCTACAATATCTTAGAGGATCACCAGGCAGGGATACTTGTCTCTTGTCAGGGTTTAACCGGTAAACCCACAATCCAATAATGCTGTTATATTTTATATATATATATATATATGGTATAAAACATTTATGGTACATGAGGCATTGATTATTGCTCAATTTTAAAATCAAATCTTCCTACCATCACATCTAAGGCAATATGACACCAATTTTGATCCAACTTTGCAAATCAATTTCACTGGCGGTACATAACACACTCCCCACCTCTCGTCATGATCTGTTCCATCTTTACCGAGAACCATATGCCGGATTTTAACAGTGTCATTAGCATCGTGGTTATAGAACACAGTATGATGGTGGAACCCTATGCCATTCTGTATATCAGTGTCTGTGTTTAAAATAATATAACACTTAAGTTGTCAGATATTTGCTGGTTTATTATCCATATGACAGCAGCACAGCGGAGCCTTTTGATATTCCTGCCGAGTTATTCCTAGAATGTCTTGTATTTTGCCGTTCAGATATTCTCTGAATGTCTTGTATTTTGCTGTTCCTCGAATGTGTTGTTGGCAGGTGATAGGTTGTTGTTTCTCTGGTTCAAACCGAACCCTCTGCTCACACTCCTGGCCAGCGAGGATTATGGGTAGTGGCAGAATGAGGGCATGGTTTATGTCCCCAAAGATGCCGCAGCAAAACATCTTAAAAAATAAATAATTTACACTCCAAACAACCCATAATAACTCATCTTTGGTTTTTATATAAATAACACAAATAATAACTTACAACAATGGATAATAACACAAACGTTATAGGCCAGTATGGAGATTTTGCAGTTTAGTTGTAACTATGCAGACAGAGTGAATGTCTTAAAGGTTGTTAAAACATTATTTAAAAGGTCTTCCTGTAGGTAGTGAGATGACGAGTACGGTATGTGTGATGTGCTTCAGGAACATCCCAAAACAGAAGAGATTAAAGGAATGAAGTGGTTAAATGAAGCCTCTGGTATGCTGCTGCAGTTAACTTCAATTCCTTAGTGAGACCAACAATACCTTAGTAAAGCATTATGGTATCTGGCACAACATGGAATGTCTCAACAGAAAAAAAGCCTGTATATGTCCCAAATGGCACCCTATTGTCTGAGTAGTGCACTACTTTTAACCAGGGCCCATATATATAGAACAGGGTGCTAGTTGGGATATAACACTCATCTCAAAGTAAAAAAAAAAATACCATTTAACACGTCAGGTGCATAACAGAGATCAACGCTAACAATTGATATAATCATTAATTATAGTGGAGGAAGATCAAGGCATACAGTATAACATACACATTTAACACGCTGTGTGTTCTGGTCTCTCTGTACTTTAATCCAGATATCATTCCTAACTTCATCAGCATCAGCAGCGTTACATTCTTGCATTGTTAAATTTGCGTCCCACATGGTACCCTATTCCCTACATAGTGCACTACTTTTTATTACATTAAAAATACTTTATTTATCCCACAAAGTACATTATTTTATATATGTAGGAAATACAGTGCCATTTGGTACACAGTCATTATCAAACCTTAGTAAATTAATTGGGAGTCAATGAGCAGCTGTCACATCTAATTACATATGTATTTTAGTTCGTACATATATATTTATCAATATACTGTGTGTGTGTATATATATATATAGTATGCTTTGAACACTTGTACAGTGAAAAGACAAGTCCAGCTTGCTGTCTGTCTTTACATTGATCCAACCTCAAGCCAACTGAGTTTTTGCTTTGGTTGTTCTCTGCTGACAGTTCATACCTGTTAATATGTATATTGTATTGTTTTCTTATTATACTACGTTTAGTTACACTTTATTTTACAGTCTGCTTTCTACCTGCTATTTACTTACATTACATGGAAACAAATTATCATTACTCAGTTACTAGCTCTTAAACATAACATGGAAACAAATAATTATTACTCAGTTACTAGCTCTTAAACATAACCTGGAAACAAATAATTATTACTCAGTTACTAGCTCTTAAACATAACATGGAAACAAATCATTATTACTCAGTTACTAGCTCTTAAACATAACATGGAAACAAAGAATTATTACTCAGTAACTAGCTCTTAGAATGTTTGGGATGAAATGAAACATGGAGCACTACAATAGGTGCTATTTGATATCACATCATTTCCAATTTTCTTGATTGATTAAGTAGTCTATAATGAATCAATAAGGCCCGAGGGGAGTGTGGTGTATATGGCCACGGATAAGGGCTGTTAAGCACGACACAACGTGGAGTGCCTGGATACAGCCCTCAGTCGAACTATATTGGAGTGCCTGGATACAGCCCTCAGCCGAACTATATTGGCCATATACCACAAACCCCTGAGGTGCCTTATTGTTATTATAAACTGGTTACCATTGGAATTAGAGCAGTAAAATACATGTTTTGTCATACCGGTGGTATACGGTCTGATATACTACGTTTCTCAGACAATCAGCATTCAGGGCTCTAACCACCCATAATAATACAAATGATAACAAGCTGGTTTTTTTTGCAAATTCCAGGTAAATACCAACTGTATTTTATTACTTCTCCTATATTCATTACACTATTACCCATTATAATAAGGGAACTAAAACTAGTATAATAGTAAAACTATTATCAATAATAATACTTGAGTAAAGTAAGTGACTGATCAGCTTACTTTGACATTATGTTTTGACATTATGTTTTGACATTATGTTTTGACATTATGTTTTGACATTGCCTGGAGAATTCAGTCAGTAGGAACAGTTTTATTATAAATGTTCTCAAACATCCCTTTTCTAATTCCTTTCCCTGTATTGCGTTTATCCCAAAACAACCATTATGTATGCTGAAACAGAGTGCTTGACTTCATCCATATCAACGATATTGTTAGTATTATTGACCACTACCTGTTTTTTTTATATATATTTACACACACAGAGAGGTTGGAATAATACTGTGAACTTTTGAAAATCATGATAATTCCCTATTAGTGTAAGAGCTGTTTGAGAAGACTGCATGACAGTTCAGCCTGTTTTGGTGGCATGGAGTTTTGGCCTGCCTGTTGACATCGCCAATAAGAAAGAGAGTTTCAAATCTCTCTGCCAATAGCAGCTAGTTTTCAGTTTTCCCCTCCCCACACAGACCACTCACATACTGTCCTAGCTAAATTCTTGCTTGAGAAATTGCTCTTTGCTAAGAAGCAAATGTTTCTTTTTCACAATTTTTATTGAAATCAATCACAGTAAGGTACTTAATTGTTACTCAGAACAGCTGCATTGGACCTTTAACATTTGCACTCCTGAGGAGGACCGTGCATCAGTTTTACACTAAAAACCTTGGCACATGAAAGGATAAGTAACTACAGAACTTATTTACATTGTACCAGCCAGGAGAGTGGTGTTGTTGATAATGATGAGTAGTTGTATTTTCTGTGTTTCACAGCTAATATGGCGTGACTGAAGTGGTATACTGTACTGACTGGAGTTAGATTATATTAAATTATACAACAAAGATCTGCAGCTCAGCCATCACAACGTCCAAGAATCCCAACATGGGTCTCTTCATCCAGACGTCACAGCTTCAGTCCTTTCTGTTCTCAGTCTTTTCTGCTCTCTGTCCTCTCTTCTATCCTTCTTTCCTCCTCCTTCTGTCCTCTCTGCTCTCTCAGTCCTCTCTTCTATCCTTCTTACCTCCTCTTTCTGTCCTCTCCTGCTCTCCTCCTCATTCAGTCCTATTCTCCTCTCCTCCTCTTTCAGTCATCTCCTCCTCTCCTCTTTCAGTCCTCTCCTCCTTTTTCTATCCTCTCCTCTTTCAGTCATTTCCTCTTTCAGTCCTCTCCTCCTCTCCTCTTTCAGTCCTCTCCTCCTCTCCTCTTTCAGTCCTCTCCTCCTCTCAGGCTCCAGTCACCTCTTCCTTTTTCAGTCTCCTTCTCTCAGACGCCAGTCCTCTCCTCCTCTCTGCATTTCATGGGAATGAAGTGGGAGGCGACGTGTTCCCTCCTGGTCTTCTTCCCTCTCAGCGGTCTTCCCTTTTGAGACAGAGCAATGAACATCTCTTTGCCGTTTGTACTCCACTTAACAGACGAGTAAGCGTTGAAGTAGTTTTCTAGGAAAATCTCCTTGAAGTTGCAGTTCTCATTGTAGATTTTCTGTAAATAAGGACACAAAATGGGACGATATTAGGCGTGAGGAGGGTTATAAACATTTTATGCTTTTTTTTGCTTGCTTATGTTTCTCCTATTTATATATGCATCATGTTATGGGTATGCTTGTAATTGTTAAGGGCTGGGGAGTTTTTCAAGATAAAAAAGAAATGGAATGGAGCTAAGAATGGGCAAAATCCTAAAAGAAAACCTGACTCAGTCTGCTTTCCACCAGACACTGGGAGATTAATTAATCTTTCAGCAGGACAATAACCTAAAACACAATGCACTGTACAGTACATTGCAACCCTGTCCAGCAGAGAGAAGGTAGTTTAGTTAATTACCTTGCCTTGCAGCAGGCCAGTCCTGTTCATGGAGATATAGTACTGACTCTTCACTCCTTTGATAGCTAACACTCCTCCCTCAGACACCGTACGGACCTCCAGGATACCTACAGGAGACAGAGGGCAGATATATATATATATATATATATATATATATATACACACACACACACACAGTATCTCACAAAAGTGAGTACACCCCTCACATTTCTGTAAATATTTGAGTATATCTTTTCATGTGACAACACTGAAGAAATGACACTTTACTACAATGTAAAATAGTGAGTGTACAGCTTGTATAACCGTGTAAATTTGCTGTCCCCTAACTCAACACACAGCCATTAATGTCTAAACTGCTGGCAACAAAAGTGCATACACCCCTAAGTGAAAATATCCAAATTGGGCCCAATTAGCCATTTTCCCTCCCCGGTGTCATGTGACTCGTTAGTGTTACAAGGTCTCAGGTGTGAATGGGGAGCAGGTGTGTTAAATTTGGTGTCATCGCTCTCACACTCCCTCATACTGACTGGTCACTGGAAGTTCAACATGGCACCTCATGGCAAAGAACTCTCTGAGGATCTGAAAAAAAGAATTGTTGCTCTACATAAAGATGGCCTGGGCTGTAAGAAGATTGCCAAGACCCTGAAACTGAGCTGCAGCACGGTGGCCAAGACCATACAGCGGTTTAACAGGACAGGTTCCACTCAGAACAGGCCTCGCCATGGTCGACCAAAGAAGTTGAGTGCACGTGCTCAGCGTCATATCCAGAGGTTGACTTTGGGAAATAGGCGTATGAGTGCTGCCAGCATTGCTGCAGAGGTTGAAGGGGTGGAGGGTCAGTGCTCAGACCATACGCCGCACACTGCATCAAATTGGTCTGCATGGCTGTCGTCCCAGAAGGAAGCCTCTTCTAAAGATGATGCACAAGAAAGCCCGCAAACAGTTTGCTGAAGAGAAACTGTGGTCTGATGAGACCAAGATAATCTTATTTGGTTCAGATGGTGTCAAGCGTGTGTGGCGGCAATCAGGTGAGGAGTACAAAGACAAGTGTGTCTTGCCTACAGTCAAGCATGGTGGTGGGAGTGTCATGGTCTGGGGCTGCATGAGTGCTGCCGGCACTGGGGAGCTACAGTTCATTGAGGGAACCATGAATGCCAACATGTACTGTGACATACTGAAGCAGAGCATGATCCCCTCCCTTCGGAGACTGGGCTGCAGGGCAGTATTCCAACATGATAAACGACCCCAAACACCCCTCCAAGACGACCACTGCCTTGCTAAAGAAGCTGAGGGTAAAGGTGATGGACTGGCCAAGCATGTCTCCAGACCTAAACCCTATTGAGCATCTGTGGGGCATCCTCAAACGGAAGGTGGAGGAGTGCAAGGTCTCTAACATCCACCAGCTCCGTGATGTCGTCATGGAGGAGTGGAAGAGGACTCCAGTGGCAACCTGTGAAGCTCTGGTGAACTCCATGCCCAATAGGGTTAAGGCAGTGCTGGAAAATGATGGTGGCCACACAAAATATTGACACTTTGGGCCCAATTTGGATATTTTCACTTAGGGGTGTACTCACTTTTGTGAGATACTGTATATAGTATACAGTGCCGAGTGAAAGTCTACACACTCCTTGCACAGTTTTCACATTTTGCTGCCTTAAAATGAAATCTAAAAAGGGATTTATGGTGTGTAGACTTTCCCTAGGGACTGTATATACCCGTTGAGCAACAATCACAGAGGACATACTGTACCTATAAACCTAACAATCACAGGACAAATATCTAAATACTACAGAAGACTGTCAAATATATCAATACCCACAATATATACCTATCAATCACAGTACTGATATAAGAGACTACCACAGTATCTAAATATATATAATGATGTAATAATCACATGATGAGGACCATCACAGTGGACCTATCAGAGAGTCCCAGTCAGGACAGATAGGTCGCTATGGTCTCATACCTACTAATAGCCAATCCCAGTCAAGCGTTCCTCTCCTCTTCTTAGTATTCATTTTCATTAATCTAACAGGAAGGAGGTCTTAGTGGTTAATCAGTCTGCGGTTAGGTTGGTCTCTGGATGTACTGGATGTATCCAGGCAGGCCCTCCTGTCTCTTCTCTGGGTGGCCATTACATTACAGCTTCATGCCACGCCACATATGGGAGGCAGATTAGGCATGCTCCCCCGGGACTGAGAAAACAATCTACTCTCCTGCGCTTTGCACGCTACACCCCATCCTCAGCCCCAACCTCTGCCCCAGCCCCAACCCCAGCCTCAGTCTTCAGACCTATGTCTCAACTCTCTCTCTTACTCTCTGTGGGAGAGGACAAAAAAAAACATCTTGAGCTTGTTGGTTTGCTTTACGTCCATGGAGCACCGCTGAGAGGTTAACAACATCATTTAGATATCTCACGGGATACTCAGATATTGATGTGATTTAGTTGATGTGATTTATTTACAACTATTCAAATAAGTTATTAAAGTCAACTTTACACATCACAATCATTTATATGCATTTAAATATATTATAGACAGTATATGATAAACAAAACACTCTCTGTGAAACCGAACAACTGACTAGGATCGTAGACTAGATTTATCAATCTGTCAAATCTCATAAAATTACGCGTTTCTAAACCTTCATCATTTTTTTTTATGCCTGGATTTACACAAAGAACTCGTCTGGATGCTACAGCAATCAGCTCATTTCCCTGAGATACTAGATCGATGCCTAGCTTTAACAATACTTCATTTTTTTATACATGCATATGTTTGATGTTTTATTACAGGAGTAAAAATCTACAATAATATAGTGTTTTTCTTTTGAAAAGGGGACATAACAATTCATTTTCCAATTTACTGGTTCATTAAACATGAAGAACATCAGATGGTGTCTTGTATATGTCGTAGCAAAACAACTGTCAGGTCCAACCCAGGACTAATATGTTAATAAAACACAGTTGTGATAGCGAGTGAGCGGTTCCAGAGCAACGTGTGTGTGTGTGTGTGTGTGTGTGTGTGTGTCAGCCAGGCCCAGACAACAGTAATATAACTCTCAAAGTGACATTGTGTTTATCAAAAACTCTCTCTCTTCTGGTTCACCTCCCTCAGAGTTAATGATCACAGATGACCAAGCATCATTAAGGAACCAATAGAGCCCCACAGTGGAGGTGTCATAATACCCATAAAACCTAGCTGTCAAACAGGGAAATGGTTCCAATCATTTTTCCTCCATTCATTTTTCTCATAGGAAATTTTAGAAACACTTAACATAAGGGCTGTGTTTCGTGGAGGCTTACCCAGGCGTGACATTTTGATAACCATGTAAATCTCTCTCGGACAAGGTGACTTTTATCAATATATTCGGCTGTGTGTGTGTGTGTGGCTGAGAAACACCAGTACTGTGGTTTTAGCCCGTGCGTCTGTAACTGGCAGTGTTTCTAACAGCGCTGCACACTGTGTGAGATGTGTCAGAGAAACCAGACAACTAGACTCTTTAACACCAGTTCAGTGAGCAGCTCAGATCAATCATGTTAGGCAGAAACATTTTATGAAAGTAACAGACTTTACTGCAGTTGTTAAGTACATCCTCAATGCTAAAGGCATTTTAGATTATTTTATGGAGCACACACAGAGAGAGAGCGAGAGAGAGGTTATGAGCAGATGAGCTCCCACGTTTTTCAGCATGTTTTTAAAATATAGATAGATTTAGAGTTAGGCAAAGTTAGATTTTTTGGCAGGGACATACACAGGATCCTACCCTAAACAACATAACCTTCACTGCAAATCAAAACCCCAACCCTACAACCTGATTTTGGACGGAATGACCTGGAATGCTTCCTACACCCAAGGATTATTATTCCCAAACTATACAGCAAATACTCTGGGAAACAAACAGAAACCTGAAAACACTATCCAACCTGGAACTGAGTGAGTAATTCTTAGTCTGAAGCTATTTTTTACTTTCAAAAGCCAAGAAGACAAATACATTACAATGATATATTTTACTTTATAAGGACTGAAAGCTACCAAGCTTGCTAGGACAAAGAGATACAACTTCAATTAGCAGTGACATGTGAAGCGAGAGGTGTCGATGTCAGGTGGTGGGTGTAGCTGGTGCATGAAGTCAGGCGCAGGAGAGCAGAGATGAGTGAACAACGCACTTTACTTAAGCTAATAGCACAAGGTAACAATACAAATGTGCGAACAATAACGGTTGTCACAAAACACGGGTGATAACAGCACTCGGAGAAAACCAGCCGGAAACGTACCGAGCTTAACAATAAACAATCACACTGTCACGTCCTGACCAGTATAAAGGGTTATTGGTTGTTGTAGTTTGGTCAGGACGTGGCAGGGGGTATTTATTTTATGTGGTTTGGGGTTTAATGGGTGTGTATTTATGTAAGAGGGGTGTTTGATTTATGTGTTCCGGGGTTTTTGGGTAATGTTCTTGTTTTGTATTTGTATGGTTTTCTATGTTGTGTATTTCTTTGTGTTGGCCTGGTATGGCTCTCAATCAGGAACAGCTGTACATCGTTGTTGCTGATTGAGAGTCATACTTAGGTAGCCCTGTTTCACCTGTCCCTTTGTGGGAAGTTGTGTTTGCATAGCTGTGTGTTTTAGCCTGCAATCCTGTTCGTTCGATCGTTTTCTTGTTTTGTTTGTGTTAAATAAAAGTCATTATGAGCACTCAACCCGCTGCACCTGGGTCCACTACGTACGACGACCGTTACACACACACAAAGACATGGGGGAAACAGAGGGTTAAATACATGACCAGTAATTGGGAAATGAAAACCAGGTGTGTGGGAAACAAAGACAAAACCAATGGAAAATGAAAAGTGGATCGACGATGGCTAGAAGACCGGCGACGTTGACCGTCGAGCGCCGCCCGAACAAGGAGAGGAACCGACTTCGGCGGAAGTCGTGACAGTACCCCCCCCCCTTGACAGCCGCGCGCCGACGCCGGCCTCGGGGACGACCCGGAGGCCGAGGCGCAGGGCGATCCGGACAGAGATGGTGGAACTCCCACAGCATTAAAGGGTGCAACACGACCTCCACCGGAACCCAGCATCTCTCCTCTGGACCGTACCCCTCCCAATCCACAAGGTACTGAAGGCCCCTTGCCCGACGCCGGGAGTGCAGTATAGATCGGACTGAATACGCCGGGGCCCCCTCGATTGTCCAGAGGGGGCGGAGGAACCTCCCTCACAGACTCCTGGAGCGGACCAGCTACCACCGGCCTGAGGAGAGACGCATGGAACGAGGGGTTAATACGGTAATCGGGGGGAAGCTGTAACCTGTAACATACCTCGTTCAGTCTCCTCAGGACTTTAAATGGCCCCACAAACTGTGGACCCAGCTTCCGACAGGGCAGGCGGAGGGGCAGGTTTTGGGTTGAGTGCCAGACCAGGTCCCCCGATGCGAACACTGGGGCCTCACTGCGGTGACGGTCTGCGCTGGATTTCTGGCGCAGCACGGCCAACTGAAGGTGAACATGAGCGGCGTCCCATGTCTCCTGTGCGCGCCTGAACCAGTCGTCCACCGCAGGAGCCTCGATCTGGCTCTGATGCCAAGGCGCCAGAACCGGCTGGTAGCCCAGTACGCACTGAAAGGGGGAGAGGTTAGTGGAGGAGTGGCGCAGTGAGTTCTGGGCCATCTCTGCCCAGGGCACGAACGCCGCCGACTCCCCCGGCCGGTCCTGGCAATAAGACCTCAGAAACCTACCCACATCCTGGTTCACTCTCTCCACCTGCCCGTTACTCTTGCTGACCGAGACCCCCAGACATTCCATGAACACCCTCCAGACCCTCGACGTGAACTGGGGACCCCGATCAGACACTATATCCTCAGGCACCCCGTAGTGCCGGAAGACGTGTGTAAACAAGGCCTGTAGTCTGTAGGGCCGTAGGGAGACCGGGCAAAGGGAGGAGACTACAGGACTTAGAAAAACGATCCCCAACGACCAGGATCGTGGTGTTACGCTGTGAGGGAGGAAGATCGGTCAGGAAATCCACCGACAGGTGCGACCACGGCCGTTGTGGAACGGGTAAGGGTTGTAACTTACCTCTGGGCAGGTGCCTAGGAGCCTTGCACTGGGCGCACACCGAGCAGGAGGAAACATAAACCCTCACATCCTTAGCCAAAGTGGGCCACCAGTACTTCCCACTAAGACAGCGCACCGTCCGACCGATACCAGGATGACCAGAGGAGGGTGACGTGTGGGTCCAATAGATCAGCCGGTCACGGACAGCAGACGTACAGACGCCCAGCTGGACACTGGAGGGGAGCGGGCTCTGTACGTAACACCTGCTCAATGTCCGCGTCCAGCTCCCACACGACCGGCGCTACCAGGCAGGAGGCCGGGAGTATGCGAGTATGATCCATGAGCCGCTCCTCTGTGTCATACAGCCAGGACAGTGCGTCTGCCTTCACATTTTGGGAACCTGGTCTGTAGGACAGGGTAAACACAAAATGGGTAAAGAACATGGCCCACCTTGCCTGACGAGGGTTCAGTCTCCTTGCTGCCCGGATGTACTCCAGGTTGCGGTGGTCAGTCCAGATGAGAAAAGGGTGTTTAGCCCCCTCAAGCCAATGTCTCCACGCCTTCAAGGCTTTCACCACAGCCAACAACTCCCGGTCCCCCACATCATAGTTCCGCTCCGCTGGGCTGAGCTTCTTCGAGAAGAAGGCACAGGGGCGGAGCTTCGGTTGTGTGCCCGAGCGCTGAGAGAGCACGGCTCCTATCCCAGCCTCGGACGCCTCCACTTCCACTATGAACGCCAAAGAAGGATCCGGATGGGCCAGCACGGGAGCCGAGGTTAACAGAGCCCTTAGGTGACAAAAAGCCCTGTCTGCCTCAGCTGACCACTGCAAAAGTACAGGACCCCCCTTCAGCAATGAGGTAATGGGAGCCGCCACCTGGCCAAAACCCCAGATAAACCTCCGGTAGTAATTGGCAAACCCTAAAAACTGCTGCACCTCCTTTACCGTGGTGGGAGTCGGCCAATTACGCACGGCTGAAATGCGGTCACTCTCGGTCACCCCTGAGGTGGAAATGCGGTACCCTAGGAAGGAGACTGGAAGAACAGGCTGGAAGAACAGGCATTTCTCAGCCTTGACATACAGGTCATGCTCCAACAATCGTCCAAGCACCCTGTGCACCAGGGACACATGCTCGGCGCGTGTAGCGGAGTATATCAGAATGTCATCAATATACACCACTACACCCTGTCCGTGCAGGTCCCTGAAAATCTCGTCTACAAAGGCTTGGAAAACTGATGGAGCATTCATCAACCCGTACGGCATGACGAGGTACTCATAGTGCCCTGAGGTGGTACTGAACGCCGTCTTCCACTCAAAACCAATGGAAAATTAAAAGTGGATCGACGATGGCTAGAAGACCGGCGACGTTGACCGTCGAGCGCCGCCCGAACAAGGAGAGGAACCGACTTCGGCGGAAGTCGTGACAGTCGAAGCCTTTGAGCCAAACAAATGGTTCAAAGGCTTCGAAAGGCTACCCCACCCAAACCCAGAGGCCTTGAAAATAAATCTGCCTCCAGAAATAAAAGCTTCTCCCAAGTGGGTGTGACACCTACACCCGTTGCCTGCTGAACTGCTGCTTGGATTCCACCTGGCGATTTGTTCACCGTCTGCCATGTTGTCTCCCCCTGTCTGGTACAGGTACCCTCTCTCCAGAGCTTTCACTCGACCCCAGCACACAGGCACTGTTGGGGCGAGTGACTCTGAACTTACAATGGCTAGCCAAAAGTTGTTATATTTTTTTTTCAATTTAAAGTTTTATTAAGTTTTCTTGTTTTTCAATCAACCAACAAAACACATTCCACATTCACAGATGTGACAGACTTGAAAAAATAGATAATAATAATAATATTTATATATAAAAAATATATTATAATAATGAAAAAAAATAAAAAATATATATATATATATATATATATATATATACACACACACAGTGGGGGAAAAAAGTATTTGATCCCCTGCTGATTTTGTACGTTTGCCCACTTACAAAGAAATGATCAGTCTATAATTTTAATAGTAGGTTTATTTGAACAGTGAGAGACAGAACAACAACAAAAAATCCAGAAAAACGCATGTCAAAAATGTTTAAAATGATTTGCATTTTAATGAGGGAAATAAGTATTTCGGGAACGGGTCCTCTTGCTCCTGGCTAATGGCACTAGCCTTTTCTGAATATAGCTGCTTCTTGGAGGCTTTTTCCGTCGCTAATGCTCGAGTCCGGGTAAAAATGTCACCTGTAATGTCGCATTTTGTAGCCGCCATTACTTTTTTGACTAAAGCTAAAGGAGTTTAAACTTGAAGTGGAGGTAAGATTAGGAATTGGAAACTATTTGTGCGGAGCTCTTAGTTCATGCGGCCATCTCGTTCAAGGGTCACGTGATCCCGTTGTTATACATTTAAAAAAATTATTGTGCATTTTGCTATTTCGCTATTTGCCTCATGACTCCTGCATGCTTTGTTGACTACAAACTTTCTTTACCCAACCGTGGGACAGACTGTTTGTTCCCACACTCGGGACTCTGACTCTCTATTGGTTACACAGACTGTTGGCCTCCCATCCCATTCTAACCACCTCTCGCTGGCTTTGTATTCATGTTAGCTGATGAAATTGCTGTACAATATGATCTTGTTGCCATCTGATGTCATAAATCAGCACTGCAGAGCTCTCCCTGTCCTATGCCGTGCCTTGATTGTATTACTGTTGATGTTATCTGGAAATGTGCATGTACACCCTGGCCCATCTACAGTTGCTAGCCCCAATTCTGACTTGTGCTCTGATATCTTCTTCACTGATTTCTGCTCTCGTAAAAGCCTGGGTTTTCTGCACGTTAACACTAGAAGCTTATTACCTAAAATGGATCAATTGAAAGTGTGGGTTCACAGCTCCAATCCAGATCTGTTGGTCATTACTGAGATGTGGTTAAGGAAGAGTGTTTTGAATACTGATGTCAACCTTTCTGGTTGTAATCTTTTTGGGCAAGACAGATCTTCCAAAGGTGGGGGAGTGGCAATCTTTACCAAGGATCACCTTCAGTGCTTGGTTGTCTGTACCAAGTCTGTCCCCAAACAATTTGATTTGCTGGTTTTAAGTATTAAACTTTCAAATAGCTCTTTGTTGACTGTTGCTGGGTGCTATCGTCCTCAATCAACACTGTACCCTACCTGCCCTAAGCTCTCTCCTGGCCCCTTACACTAAGTCTGAATTTGTCCTGCTAGGTGACCTAAACTGGGACATGCTTAAACCACCTGACCAAGTCCTAAAGCAATGGGACTCCCTAAATCTTTCTCAGATTATTACCAATCCCACAAGGTATGACTCCAAACACCCAGAAAAGGCTACTCTTCTTGATGTTATCCTCACAAATAATCCTGATAAATATCTGCCTGGTGTTTTCTGTAATGACCTTAGTGATCACTGTTTTACAGCCTGTGTTCGTAATGGCTGCTCAGTGAAACGACCTGTCCTGATTTGTCAAAGACACTTGCTGAAAAACTTTAATGAGCAAGCCTTCCTTCATGAACTGGCCTTTGTAAAATGGTGTAGAATCAGCTTGATCCCCTCTGTCGAAGACGCTTGGACCTTCTTTTTTGATATTTTCAGTGGTATTGTCAACAAACACACCTCCATAAAGAAAATGAGAATTAAAAACAGGTTCAGCCCCTGGTTCGACCGTGATTTTGCAGTTACTCCATCTCAAGAATTGCATTTGGCGAAAGGCTCGGCACACGCATACTCAGGCTGGCTGTCACACTCTGATCTGTTTCACCTGTCCTTGTACTTGTCTCCACCCCCTCCAGGTGTCACCCATCTTCCCGATTATACCCTAGGTATATAAACCTGTTTTCTGTCTGTCTGTGCCAGTTTATCTTATGTTCCAAGTCAACCAGAGTGTTTTTCCCGTGCACCTGCCTTTTCTATTCTCTTTTGCTAGTCCTCCCGGTTTTGACCCTTGCCTATTTTCTGGACTCTGTACCCGCATGCCTGACCATTCTGCCTGCCCTGACCTCGAGCCTGCCTGCCACACTGTACCTCCTGGACTCTGAACTGGTTTGGACCTTTTGCCTGTCCACTACCATTCTCTTGCCTACCGTTTTGGATTACTAATAAATATCAAAGACACAAACCATCTGCCTCCCTTGTCTGCATCTGGGTCTCTCCTTGTGCCCTTATACTGACTGTCTCTCGTTCAGGCAAATGAGAAATAAATGCACTCAGGCTATCCGGAAGGCCAAAGTTAGTTACTTTAAGGAGCAGTTCTCTCTCTGTGGGTCTAACCCCAAGACGTTTTGGAAACGGTTAAAGACCTGGAGAATAAACACTCCTCCTCACAGCTGCCCATGTCCCTTAAAGTTAATGATGTGGTTGTTACTGACAAGAAGCACATGGGTGAGCTCTTTAATCACCACTCCTATTTGACTCAGCCATGCTTCCTTGCCCGTCCAACATTTCCTAATCTCCCACCCCTTCTAATGTGAGTATCCCAGATTCTTCTCCCTCTTTTTTCCCCTGCCCCACAACAAAGTTTCTCCCTGCAGGCAGTCACTGAGTCCAAGGTGCTAAAGGAGCTCCTGAAACTTGACCCCAAATAACCATCTGAGAGAGAGTAACAGACAGACAGACAGACAGACAGAGAGTGACAGACAGAGAGAGAGTGACAGACAGAGAGAGAGTGACAGACAGACAGACAGACAGACAGACAGACAGACAGACAGACAGACAGACAGACAGACAGACAGACAGACAGACAGACAGACAGACAGACAGACAGACAGACAGACAGACAGACAGACAGACAGACAGACAGAGTGACAGAGTGACAGACAGAGAGAGAGTAACAGACAGAGACAGACAGAGAGAGAGTAACAGACAGACAGACAGACAGACAGACAGACAGACAGACAGACAGACAGACAGACAGACAGACAGACAGACAGACAGAGTAACAGACAGACAGAGAGAGAGTAACAGACAGAGTAACAGACAGACAGAGAGAGAGTAACAGACAGACAGACAGACAGACAGACAGACAGACAGACAGAGTAACAGACAGACAGACAGAGAGAGAGTGACAGACAGACAGACAGGGTGACAGACAGACAGACAGACAGAGCGAGAGTGACAGACAGACAGACAGACAGACAGGGTGACAGACAGACAGAGCGAGAGTGACAGACAGACAGACAGACAGACAGAGAGTGACAGACAGAGCGAGAGTGACAGACAGACGACCGAGAGTGACAGACAGAGTGACAGACAGACAGAGAGTGACAGACAGAGAGAGAGTGACAGACAGAGAGAGAGTAACAGACAGACAGAGAGTAACAGACAGACAGAGAGTAACAGACAGAGAGAGAGTAACAGACAGACAGAGACAGACAGAGAGAGAGTAATAGACAGACAGAGAGTAACAGACAGAGAGAGAGTAACAGACAGACAGAGAGTAACAGACAGAGAGAGAGTAACAGACAGAGAGAGAGTAACAGACAGACAGACAGACAGACAGACAGACAGACAGACAGACAGACAGACAGACAGACAGACAGACAGACAGACAGACAGACAGACAGACAGACAGACAGACAGACAGACAGACAGACAGACAGACAGACAGAGAGAGAGTAACAGACAGACAGAGAGAGAGTAACAGACAGACAGAGAGAGAGTAACAGACAGACAGAGAGAGAGTAACAGACAGACAGAGAGAGAGTAACAGACAGACAGAGAGTAACAGACAGACAGACAGACAGACAGACAGACAGACAGACAGAGAGTGACAGACAGAGCGAGAGTGACAGACAGACAGACAGAGAGTGACAGACAGAGCGAGAGTGACAGACAGACAGACAGAGAGTGACAGACAGACAGACAGAGAGTGACAGACAGACAGACAGACAGACAGAGAGTGACAGACAGACAGAGTGACAGACAGACAGAGAGAGAGTAACAGATAGAGACAGACAGAGAGAGAGTAACAGACAGACAGAGAGTAACAGACAGAGAGAGAGTAACAGACAGACAGAGACAGACAGAGTAATAGACAGAGAGAGAGTAACAGACAGACAGAGACAGACAGAGACAGAGTAATAGACAGACAGAGACAGAGTAATAGACAGACAGAGAGTAACAGACAGAGAGAGAGTAACAGACAGACAGACAGACAGACAGACAGACAGAGAGTAACAGACAGACAGAGAGTAACAGACAGAGAGAGAGTAACAGACAGACAGACAGACAGACAGAGAGTAACAGACAGACAGAGAGTAACAGACAGACAGACAGACAGAGAGTAACAGACAGACAGAGAGTAACAGACAGACAGACAGACAGAAACAGACAGACAGAGAGTAACAGACAGACAGAGAGTAATAGACAGACAGAGAGTAACAGACAGAGAGAGAGTGACAGACAGACAGACAGACAGACAGACAGACAGACAGACAGACAGACAGACAGACAGACAGACAGAGAGTAACAGACAGACAGACAGACAGACAGAGAGTAACAGACAGACAGTAACAGACAGACAGAGAGAGAGTAACAGACAGACAGAGAGAGAGTAACAGACAGACAGAGAGAGAGTGACAGACAGACAGAGAGAGAGTAACAGACAGACAGAGAGTAACAGACAGACAGAGAGTAACAGACAGACAAACAGACAGACAGACAGACAGACAGACAGACAGACAGACAGACAGAGAGTAACAGACAGACAGAGAGTAATAGACAGACAGAGAGTAACAGACAGAGAGAGAGTAACAGACAGACAGACAGACAGAGAGTAACAGACAGACAGAGAGTAACAGACAGACAGAGAGTAACAGACAGACAGAGAGTAACAGACAGACAGAGAGTGACAGACAGACAGAGAGTGACAGACAGACAGAGAGAGTAACAGACAGACAGAGAGTAACAGACAGACAGAGAGTAACAGACAGACAGAGAGTAACAGACAGACAGAGAGTAACAGACAGACAGAGAGTAACAGACAGACAGAGAGTAACAGACAGAGAGAGAGTAACAGACAGACAGACAGACAGACAGAGAGTAACAGACAGACAGACAGACAGAGAGTAACAGACAGACAGAGAGTAACAGACAGACAGACAGAGAGTAACAGACAGACAGACAGAGAGTAACAGACAGACAGACAGACAGACAGACAGACAGACAGAGAGTAACAGACAGACAGACAGAGAGTAACAGACAGGCAGTTGTCATGCTTTGATGTGTGTGTAGCAGCTTCATGGACATAGACACTCAGATTAAGTGCTGAGCTCTTTGAGCCACAGCTATTTGTCAGATCAAAATTAATGCCAATATCTCAATGTCAGGGAGATAGAACTGCAGTGGAGCGGAGAGGGGGAGGGAGTGGGAGAGAGAGAACCGCTGTAACAGTCAGACTCAGAGAGCTAGACCACTGCCAAACCCTAACGTGAGAAACTTTACTAAACATTTTGGGTAAATGATGAATCATGTATTGAAGCCAATGGTACAGTTGTGGGAAGGTTGTAGTTTCTCAATCCCTTCTTCTCAATGCAACCCTCACTGGTTAATATCTCCCATGGGAAGCAGTAGATGCGTCAGCCCTCACTGGTTAATATCTCCCATGGGAAGCAGTAGATGATTCAGCCCTCACTAGTTAATATCTCCCATGGGAAGCAGTAGAAGATTCAGCCCTCACTGGTTAATATCTCCCATGGGAAGCAGTAGATGATCCAACCCTCACTGGTTAATATCTCCCATGGGAAGCCGTAGATGATTCAGCCCTCACTGGTTAATATCTCCCATGGGAAGCAGTAGATGATTCAGCCCTCACTGGTTAATAACTCCCATGGGAAGCAGGAGATGATTCAGCCCTCACTGGTTAATATCTCCCATGGGAAGCAGGAGAAGATTCAGCCCTCACTGGTTAATATCTCCCATGGGAAGCAGGAGATGATCCAACCCTCACTGGTTAATATCTCCCATGGGAAGCAGGAGATGATCCAACCCTCACTGGTTAATATCTCCCATGGGAAGCAGTAGATGATTCAACCCTCACTGGTTAATATCTCCCATGGGAAGCAGGAGATGATCCAACCCTCACTGGTTAATATCTCCCATGGGAAGCAGGAGATGATCCAACCCTCACTGGTTAATATCTCCCATGGGAAGCAGTAGATGATTCAGCCCTCACTGGTTAATATCTCCCATGGGAAGCAGTAGATGATTCAGCCCTCACTGGTTAATATCTCCCATGGGAAGCAGTAGATGATTCAACCCTCACTGGTTAATATCTCCCATGGGAAGCAGGAGATGATTCAGCCCTCACTGGTTAATAACTCCCATGGGAAGCAGGAGATGATTCAGCCCTCACTGGTTAATATCTCCCATGGGAAGCAGGAGATGATTCAGCCCTCACTGGTTAATATCTCCCATGGGAAGCAGTAGATGATTCAGCCCTCACTGGTTAATATCTCCCATGGGAAGCAGGAGATGATTCAGCCCTCAATGGTTAATATCTCCCATGGGAAGCAGTAGATGATTCAGCCCTCACTGGTTAATATCTCCCATGGGAAGCAGTAGATGATCCAACCCTCACTGGTTAATATCTCCCATGGGAAGCAGGAGATGATTCAGCCCTCACTGGTTAATATCTCCCATGGGAAGCAGGAGATGATTCAGCCCTCAATGGTTAATATCTCCCATGGGAAGCAGGAGATGATTCAGCCGAGAGCTATAAAACAGCTGAGAGCTATAAAGCAGCTGAGCTGAGAGCAATAAAGCAGCTGAGAGCTATAAAGCAGCTGAGAGCTATAAAGCAGCTGAGCTGAGAGCTATAAAACAGCTGAGCTGAGAGCTATAAAACAGCTGAGCTGAGAGCTATAAAGCAGCTGAGAGCTATAAAGCAGCTGAGCTGAGAGCTATAAAGCAGCTGGGAGCTATAAAGCAGCTGAGAGCTATAAAGCAGCTGAGAGCTATAAAGCAGCTGAGCTGAGAGCTATAAAACAGCTGAGAGCTATAAAGCAGCTGAGAGCTATAAAGCAGCTGAAAGCTGTAAAGCAGCTGAGAGCTATAAAGCAGCTGAAAGCTATAAAGCAGCTGAGAGCTATAAAAACAGGTGAGAGCTATAAAGCAGCTGAGAGCTGTAAAAACAGGTGAGAGCTATAAAGCAGCTGAGCTGAGAGCTATAAAGCAGCTGAGAGCTATAAAGCAGCTGAGAGCTATAAAGCAGCTGAGAGCTATAAAGCAGCTGAGCGCTATAAAGCAGCTGAGCTGAGAGCTATAAAGCATCTGAGAGCTATAAAGCAGCTGAGAGCTAAAAAGCAACTGAGCTGAGAGCTATAAAGCAGCTGAGCTGAGAGCTATAAAGCAGCTGAGAGCTATAAAGCAGCTGAGAGCTATAAAAACAGGTGAGAGCTATAAAGCAGCTGAGCTGAGAGCTATAAAGCAGCTGAGAGCTATAAAGCAGTTGAGAGCTATAAAGCAGCTGAGCTGAGAGCTATAAAGCAGCTGAGCTGAGAGCTATGAAGCAGCTGAGAGCTATAAAGCAGCTGAGCTGAGAGCTATAAAGCAGCTGAGCTGAGAGCTATGAAGCAGCTGAGAGCTATAAAGCAGCTGAGAGCTATAAAGCAGCTGAGAGCTATAAAGCAGCTGAGAGCTCTGGTCACAAAGAGACAGAACAGAGTTGATACACCACTCTATTACTGCTCTGTCTCAGACAGTGTTTAGTGGACGCAGCGAGACCGAAGTGGTGCACACACTCACACACATACACTTGAACAGATTTCCCTCCTTCCCTCCCTGGCTCAACCCAGCCAGCCCCCAGCTAAGTCAACTCATTGTGTGTGATCCCTATTCTAATTCTGTCTTCCCTGGATCCAGGCTGGATCCACACTGCGTTGCTTATTAAGGATGTAATGAAGCTCTGACTGAGGAACAACAGAGTCTGGTCCAACAGGAATACACATCATGACAAACCAGCAGAGACAGACTGTTGTTGCATTGTCAGCTCTACCACAGTTTGACATTAATCAAATAAAAACACAGCCTTCCCTGTAGCTCAGTTGGTAGAGCATGGTGTTTGCAACGCCAGGGTTGTGGGTTCGAATCCCACGGGGGGCCAGCACATTAAAAAAAAGTGTATGAAGTGAAATGTATGCATTCACTACTGTAGTCGCTCTGGATAAGAGCGTCTGCTAAATGACTAAAATGTAAAAATGTAAGGAAGGGACATATCGTTTTAGTAATTTGTCAACAAAATTGTGAACTTCTATCATCCTGAAATAAAGAAGGAATTTCTTCTACATGGGTTGTACAGTATTTAGCTCAGATGTTGGTCGAACAACTTTCATCCTATTGCTCTGTTTAAGGGTTGTAAATCTGAAAGCTCATCTCACTGAATAAGAAGCCTGTAGGATAAAGGCTGTACCACTCTTGAGTGTATGGATGTTTATTAGGAACCTGCATCACAGCTGAGTGTATGGATGTTTATTAGGAACCTGCATCACAGCTGAGTGTGTGGATATTTATTACCTGCATCACAGCTGAGTGTGTGGATGTTTATTAGGAACCTGCATCACAGCTGAGTGTGTGGATGTTTATTAGGAACCTGCATCACAGCTGAGTGTATGGATGTTTATTAGGAACCTGCATCACAGCTGAGTGTGTGGATGTTTATTAGGAACCTGCATCACAGCTGAGTGTGTGGATGTTTATTAGGAACCTGCATCACAGCTGAGTGTGTGGATATTTATTACCTGCATCACAGCTGAGTGTGTGGATGTTTATTAGGAACCTGCATCACAACTGAGTGTGTGGATGTTTATTAGGAACCTGCATCACAGCTGAGTGTGTGGATATTTATTACCTGCATCACAGCTGAGTGTGTGGATGTTTATTAGGAACCTGCATCACAACTGAGTGTGTGGATGTTTATTAGGAACCTGCATCACAGCTGAGTGTGTGGATGTTTATTAGGAACCTGCATCACAGCTGAGTGTGTGGATATTTATTACCTGCATCACAGCTGAGTGTGTGGATGTTTATTAGGAACCTGCATCACAGCTGAGTGTGTGGATGTTTATTAGGAACCTGCATCACAGCTGAGTGTGTGGATATTTATTACCTGCATCACAGCTGAGTGTGTGGATGTTTATTAGGAACCTGCATCACAACTGAGTGTGTGGATGTTTATTAGGAACCTGCATCACAGCTGAGTGTGTGGATATTTATTACCTGCATCACAGCTGAGTGTGTGGATATTTATTACCTGCATCACAGCTGAGTGTGTGGATGTTTATTAGGAACCTGCATCACAACTGAGTGTGTGGATGTTTATTAGGAACCTGCATCACAGCTGAGTGTGTGGATATTTATTACCTGCATCACAGCTGAGTGTGTGGATGTTTATTACCTGCATCACAGCTGAGTGTGTGGATGTTTATTAGGAACCTGGATCTCTTCTCTACTCTGGTGTTTCTAATCTTTTCTAAGGGTTTGTAAGTCGATGTGTGTCTTGTTACAGTCACAGGCATCTGATGGTTTATGGTGCGTAACGCTGAGGATGCGTCTCAGGTCAGAGCTGACTGCTGAGGTTATTCAGGGAGACACACGGAGGCTGACACTGACTGATAGAACAGGGCCATATCTCTTATACTGTTATACTGTTATAATAGGGTCACAATATATTTGTAATACTAACAGCGTCGCAATACCATATACCGTACAGTATATTCTATTGTAATAACAGGGTAACAATAGTATTATCTGGTATATTGATATAACAGGGTAACAAATCAACGATACTGTTGTATATCTGTAATACTGTGTTATAACATGGTAACAAATCAACGATACTGTTGTATATTGGTTATACTGCGTTATAACAGGGTAACAAATCAACGATACTGTTGTATATTGGTTATACTGTGTTATAACATGGTAACAAATCAATGATACTGTTGTATATTGGTTATACTGTGTTATAACATGGTAACAAATCAATGATACTGTTGTATATTGGTTATACTGTGTTATAACATGGTAACAAATCAATGATACTGTTGTATATTGGTTATACTGTGTTATAACTGGGTAACAAATCAACGATTCTGTTGTATATTGGTTATACTGTGTTATAACATGGTAACAAATCAATGATACTGTTGTATATTGGTTATACTGTGATATAACATGGCAACAAATCAATAATACTGTTGTATGTTGGTTATGTGTTATAACATGGTAACAAATCAATGATACTGTTGTATATTGGTTATACTGTGTTATAACATGGTAACAAATCAATGATACTGTTGTATATTGGTTATACTGTGTTATAACATGGTAACAAATCAATGATACTGTTGTATATTGGTTATACTGTGTTATAACATGGTAACAAATCAATGATACTGTTGTATATTGGTTATACTGTGTTATAACATGGTAACAAATCAACGATACTGTTGTATATTGGTTATACTGTGATATAACATGGTAACAAATCAATGATACTGTTGTATATTGGTTATACTGTGTTATAACATGGTAACAAATCAATAATACTGTTGTATATTGGTTATACTGTGTTATAACAGGGTAACAAATCAATAATACTGTTGTATATTGGTTATACTGTGTTATAACTGGGTAACAAATCAACGATTCTGTTGTATATTGGTTATACTGTGTTATAACATGGTAACAAATCAACGATACTGTTGTATATTGGTTATACTGTGATATAACATGGCAACAAATCAATAATACTGTTGTATGTTGGTTATGTGTTATAACATGGTAACAAATCAATGATACTGTTGTATATTGGTTATACTGTGTTATAACATGGTAACAAATCAATGATACTGTTGTATATTGGTTATACTGTGTTATAACATGGTAACAAATCAATGATACTGTTGTATATTGGTTATACTGTGTTATAACATGGTAACAAATCAACGATACTGTTGTATATTGGTTATACTGTGATATAACATGGTAACAAATCAATGATACTGTTGTATATTGGTTATACTGTGTTATAACATGGTAACAAATCAATAATACTGTTGTATATTGGTTATACTGTGTTATAACAGGGTAACAAATCAATAATACTGTTGTATATTGGTTATACTGTGTTATAACATGGTAACAAATCAACGATATTGTTGTATATTGGTTATACTGTGTTATAACATGGTAACAAATCAACGATACTGTTGTATATTGGTTATACTGTGTTATAACATGGTAACAAATCAACGATACTGTTGTATATTGGTTATACTGTGTTATAACATGGTAACAAATCAACGATACTGTTGTATATTGGTTATACTGTGTTATAACATGGTAACAAATCAACGATACTGTTGTATATTGGTTATACTGTGTTATAACATGGTAACAAATCAATGATATTGTTGTATATTGGTTATACTGTGTTATAACTGGGTAACGATACTAGTATATAGTCTGTTGTACTGTATTATAACAGGATAACAATACTATTATATAGTCTATCTGTTGTACTTGATTATAACAGGGTAACAATACTATTATATAGTCTATCTGTTGTACTGGATTAGAACAGGGTAACGGTACTATTATACAGTCTGTTGTACTGTATTATAACAGGGTAACAATACTATTATGTAGTATATCTGTTGTACTTGATTATACCAGGGTAACAATACTATTATATAGTCTATCTGTTGTACTGGATTAGAACAGGGTAACGGTACTATTATATAGTCTGTTGTACTGTATTATAACAGGGTAACAATACTATTATGTAGTATATCTGTTGTACTTGATTATACCAGGGTAACAATACTATTATGTAGTATATCTGTTGTACTGGATTATAACAGGGAAACAATACTATTATGTAGTATATCTGTTGTACTGGATTATAACAGGGAAACAATACTATTATGTAGTATATCTGTTGTACTGGATTATAACAGGGTAACAATACTATTATGTAGTATATCTGTTGTACTTGATTTTACCAGGGTAACAATACTATTATGTAGTATATCTGTTGTACTGGATTATAACAGGGGTAACAATACTATTATGTAGTATATCTGTTGTACTTGATTATACCAGGGTAACAATACTATTATGTAGTATATCTGTTGTACTGGATTATAACAGGGAAACAATACTATTATGTAGTATATCTGTTGTACTGGATTATAACAGGGAAACAATACTATTATGTAGTATATCTGTTGTACTGGATTATAACAGGGTAACAATACTATTATGTAGTATATCTGTTGTACTTGATTTTACCAGGGTAACAATACTATTATGTAGTATATCTGTTGTACTGGATTATAACAGGGTAACAATACTATTATGTAGTATATCTGTTGTACTTGATTTTACCAGGGTAACAATACTATTATGTAGTATATCTGTTGTACTGGATTATAACAGGGTAACAATACTATTATGTAGTATATCTGTTGTACTGGATTAAAACAGGGAAACAATGCTATTATATAGTCTATCTGTTGTACTGGATTATAACAGGGAAACAATGCTATTATATAGTCTATCTGTTGTACTGGGGCAACAGACACAATACACTCACCAGCAAACTGTCTGGCGGGTTTAAGAGTGTTCCCATATGTTTTTGAATAGCCTACAGCAGGGTTAGGCAACTACATTCAGCCGCAGGCCGATTTTTATCGGAGCGGATGGTCAGTGGGCCAGAACATAACTTTAATAATTTGTACACTACAAATTGACCACAATTAAGTCCAAAAGAGATTGTATTTGAAAATAATAATACTTTCATACGTTGAATACATTGAGACAAGATCACATACATCTCTTTTTTACATTTGTGGGAATAGTTGGGAACAGATTTCCTAAATTAAACAAATTTAAAATGTACTAAAAACTTTGGGTGGGCCAAAAGAAATGGTTTAAACTGGCTCTTGCAGACTCCTGGAATACAGTTACAAATGATTTCCTTAAAACCAGATCCAGTAAAACATGCTCTGCTGTCTATGAAGACCCTTATTCAGTGTTTTCACTACAAGCCAACAGTCCTCTACTAGTGTCATATGTTAGTGATTCAGATTAGTATGCTCTGCCAATGGCTTTGTCTGAAATCTGGTTTGCCTACTACTTACTTAAACTGCATACTGTGTACTAATCATATAAACTCAGCAAAAATAGAAACAATGTTATAATGAATAATGTTTCCCTGAACAAAGAGGGGGGGGGTCAAAATCAAAAGTAACAGTCAGTATCTTCTGTGGCCACCAGCTGCATTAAGGACTGCAGTGCATCTCCTCCTCATGGACTGCACCAGATTTGCCAGTTCTTGCTGTGAGATGTTACCCCACTCTTCCACCAAGGCACCTGCAAGTTCCCAGACATTTCTGGGGGAATGGCCCTAGCCCTCACCCTCCGATCCAACAGGTCCCAGACTTGCTCAATGGGATTGAGATCCGGGCTCTTCGCTGACCATGGCAGAACACTGACATTCCTGTCTTGCAGGAAATCCTGCACAGAACGAGCAGTATGGCTGGTGGCATTGTCATGCTGGAGGGTCATGTCAACCACATGAGGTGTGATGTTCGGCTGTACCGATCCTGTGCAGGTGTTGTTACACGTGGTCTGCCACTGCGAGGATGATCAGCTGTCCATCCTGTCTCCCTGTAGCGCTGTCTGCAGTTCTCATGCCTCCTTGCAGCATGCCTAAGGCACATTCACGCAGATGAGCAGGGACCCTGGGCTTCTTTCTTTTGGTGTTTTTCAGAGTCAGTAGAAAGGCCTCTTTAGTGTCCTAAGTTTTTATTACTGTGACCTTAATTGCCTACCGTCTGTAAACTGTTAGTGTCTTAACGACCGTTCCACAGGTGCGTGTTCATTAATTGTTTATGGTTCATTGAACAAGCATGGGAAAACGTGTTTAAACCCTTTACAATGAAATCTGTGAAGTTATTTGGATTTTTACGAATTATCTTTGAAAGACAGGGTCCAGAAAAAGGGCCGTTTCTTTTTTGCTGAGTTTACTTTTTAGAACATACTGTTTAATAAAAACCTAATGCAGTAAGCAACAAATATCAGCATACTAGACTCATCCTACTGAGAATGCGTCATCTCATGCACAATTGTGTTGATTCCTGCCATTCTTTCATTTTGGTACTTAACATGTAGGATAGCAAAAGGCAAAAATGTCATTATTATCCATCTGGTGAGTGGTTGAGCCTTCTTGGTTGCGTGACATCACTCCTAGTTCTTACCAAAACGCAAAACACTAGCGGGCAATTTCTCTCACCTCGGATCTAAAACCAGTAGTAACCACCAACTTTAATGACAATTATCTTACAATTAAAAGACATATCTAATATTCCTGCACCGCAATAACATTGTCGCTGAGGAAGGCTTGTTAGCTAGCTACAGGGTTTGAGTCACCTCAGCCGTTTTTTTATAAAACAGTTCAGCAATGCTAGGTAGCTAGCTAACGTTAGCTGGACTACATCTAGACTCGGAAGTTCATGCATGGCCACATAGACATGGGATTCAGGGGCCAGCTAGTTAGATATGATTCTACCAACAACTGGAAACAACAACTGGATGCTAGTTTGTTTTCAACAAAATATGTCCAACTCATAGTTGTATAGTTCATCCAGTGACCATCGCATTTAGAAGGATAGCTACTGACTGAAATGTAGCTAGCTCACTGGCCAGGCAGTAGCCACTACTCGCCAGCTAATTGTCGATTTCCTATTCTTTGGAACCTTTGGGTTGACTTGCTCATATCAAGCAACAGACAGTTTGTATACATTTTTTCAATAATAATTTGTGGACTTGTTTTATGAATAATTGGAATGTAGCTGGAAGTCGGTGCTCACTGATCATCCCAGCGAGCAAGCCTTTGCAGTGCATCTGTGTGATGTCACACACCCAAAAAGGCTCAACCAAGAGCCCGACGTAACTCATGAATATTAATGACTTTGCCTCCAGCTATCCTACAAAAGGAAATTTAGCTTTTGTTACAGCGCGTTCCCTCAGCTGATTATCAGCTGTTGTGTGTCACGATTCCCACCGACGGTGGCACCCCCGCCTGCTCGGGTGGCGCTCGGCGGTCGTCGTCACCGGCCTATTAGCTGCCACTGTTTCCCTTTTTTGTTTTCCCCTGGTTTGTGATTGTGTGCACCTGTTCTTAGTGGGAGTGATTAGCGGGGCTATTAGTGTTAGCTGGTCTGCTTGTTCATTGTGCGGGATTATTTTCCTGTTGTGCTTGGGTTTACGTTTGTGCGTTTGTTTTTTGCGCCGCATGTTATTTCCCCTGTGTTTGGGACACGTTATTTTGTGTGAGCATTATTTTGCTGTTTGGGGTGGCTTGTGTGTGCTCGCCTGTTGCAACTATTAAAAGCCACTACCCTGTGCTCACTGCTTCCTGCGTTTGATTCTTCACTACGACACCCGAGCCTAACAGAATCCCGCACCAAGATACTATGGAATCAGCAGGAGCAGCGGCCAACCCCCTTCCCTCGATGGAGGAACGCGTACTCCACCACACTACTGTCCTCCACCGAATCGGATCCGCAATGGACCAGATGATGGAGAGGATGGACCGATGGGAGAGGAGTGGTCTCCTCTCTCCACCTCCGGCTCCTCCGACGCAGCCACTTCCGCCTCCCACTGCATCAGGCTCTGGCGCGCTTCGTCTGGCGCTCCCGAGGGAGTATGATGGATCGGTGGCTGGGTGCCAGGGATTTCTGCTCCAGCTCGAGCTGTTCCTGGCCACCGTCAGACCTGCTCCCTCGGGAGAGGAGAGCGTGAGTGCCCTCGTTTCCTGCCTGACGGGCCGAGCTCTGGAGTGGGCAAATGCTGTCTGGAATGGTCCAGACTCGGCGAGGGATCACTATCCGGAGTTCACCCGCCGCTTTCGGGTCGTGTTCGACCACCCTCCGGAAGGAAGAGCGGCGGGTGAGCGGCTGTTCCACCTCAGGCAGGAGACGAGGAGCGCACAGGACTTCGCGCTGGAGTTCAGGACCTTGGCTGCTGGGGCGGGGTGGAACGACAGGGCCCTTATAGACCATTACCGGTGTAGTCTCCGGGCGGACGTCCGCAGGGAGCTAGCCTGTCGAGACACCGCTCTATCCCTGATGAGCTCATAGATATGTCCATCCGTCTGGACAATCTGCTGGCTGCCCGCGGGCGTTTGGAAAGGGTCCTGTCCGTTCCACCTCCGTGCACCCCGCCCCTACTCCTATGGAAGTAGGGGGGCTGTGCCAAGGGGCACCGGAGGAGGTGGCTCCTCCTGCACCAGCTGTGGTCGGAGAGGACACACGGCCGACCGGTGCTGGAGGAGCCAGTCTGGGAGTCGAGAGGGCAGGCAGAACACTTCTCGGTCACCCCAGGTGAGTCAGCACCAGATTCACCCAGAACCCCCTGTTGGTCACGTGTTCTTACCTATTTTGTTTTCAGATTTTTTCCCCTCTTCCCAGCATAATGCGCTAGTCGATTCAGGCGCAGCTGGGAACTTTATGGATCGCGGACTTGCCATTAAGCTGGGCATTCCGCGAGTGCCGATAGATTCCCCCTTCCCCGTGAACTCCCTAGATAGCCGACCATTAGGGTCAGGGCTAGTCAGGGAGTCTACGGTTCCACTGGACATGGTAACGCAGGGGAGTCATAAGGAACGGATTTGTTTTTTCCTTATTGATTCGCCTGCGTTTCCGGTGGTGCTGGGGGTCCCCTGGCTGGCTGATCACAATCCCCGGATTTCGTGGAAACGGGGTTCTCCAGGGGTGGTCAGAGGAGTGTTCAGGGAAGTGTCTAGGAGTTTCCATAGGTGCCACGTCGGTGGAGAGTCCAGACCAGGTGTCCACCGTGCGCATTCCCCCTGAATATGCCGATTTGGCGATCGCTTTCTGTAAAAAGAGGGCGACCAAATTACCACCTCATCGACAGGGGGATTGTGCGATAGATCTCCAGGTTAACGCTGCGCTTCCCAAGAGTCACGTGTATCCCTTGTCACAGGAGGAGACGGTGGCTATGGAGACATATGTCACGGAATCCCTGGGACAGGGGTACATTCGGCCCTCCATCTCACCCGCCTCCTCGAGTTTCTTTTTTGTGAAGAAAAAGGAGGGAGGTCTGCGTCCGTGCATTGATTACAGAGGTCTAAATGCTATCACGGTGGGGTTTAGTTACCCGCTACCTCTCATCGCTACGGCAGTGGAATCATTTCATGGAGCAAAGTTCTTCACAAAACTGGATCTCAGGAGCGCGTATAACCTGGTGCGTATCAAGGATGGAGACGAGTGGAAAACCGCATTTAGTACCACATTGGGCCATTATGAGTACCTCGTCATGCCGTATGGGTTGAAGAATGCTCCAGCCGTCTTTCAATCCTTTGTAGACGAGATTCTCAGGGACCTGCACGGGCAGGGCGTGATTGTCTATATCGATGATATTCTGATATATTCCGCCACCCGCTCCGCGCATGTGTCCCTGGTATGCAAGGTGCTTGGTAGACTGCTGGAGCATGACCTATACGTTAAGGCTGAGAAATGTGTGTTTTCCAAACGAGCCGTTTCCTTCCTGGGTTATCGCATTTCCACCGCGGGGGTGGTGATGGAGTGTGACCGCGTTAAGGCCGTGCGTAATTGGCCGACTCCAACCACGGTGAAGGAAGTGCAGCGGTTCTTAGGCTTTGCCAATTACTACCGGAGGTTTATCCGGGGTTTTGGCCAGGTAGCGGCTCCCATTACCTCACTGCTGAAGGGGGGCCGGTGCGTTTGCGGTGGTCGACGGAGGCAGACGGAGCCTTCAAGAAGTTGAAGACGCTGTTCACCGACGCACCCGTGTTGGCACACCCGGACCCGTCTCTAGCATTCATAGTGGAGGTGGTCGCATCCGAGGCTGGGGTGGGTGCCGTGCTATCACAGCGCTCGGGTACGCCACTGAAACTCCGCCCCTGCGCTTTCTTTTCAAAGAAGCTCAGTTCGGCGGAGCGTAACTATGATGTGGGGGACAGGGAGTTGCTAGCGGTGGTAAAAGCCTTGAGGGTGTGGCGACACTGGCTTGAGGGGGCTAAGCACCCTTTTCTCATCTGGACCGACCACCGAAATCTGGAGTACATCCGGGCAGCTAGGAGACTGGATCCGCGTCAGGCAAGGTGGGCCATGTTCTTCGCCTGGTTTAGGTTTACGATCTCCTATAGACCAGGCTCCCTGAACACGAGGGCCGACGCACTGTCCCGTCTTTATGACACAGAGGACCGGCCCATCGATCCAACTCCCATCATTCCAGCGTCTAGGCTGGTGGCACCGGTGGTATGGGAGGTGGACGTGGACATCGAGCGGGCATTAGTATTGGAACCTGCGCCTGCACAGTGTCCCGTGGGTCGCATGTACGTGGCGCTCGGTGTTCGTGATCTATTGATTCGGTGGGCGCACACGCTACCCACTTCGGGTCATCCTGGTGTTGCGAGGACAGTGCGGAGTCTCAGGGGAAGTACTGGTGGCCCACCTTGTCTAAGGATGTGAGGTTCTATGTCTCTTCCTGTTCGGTGTGTGCCCAGAGTAAGGCTCCTAGGCATCTCCCGAGAGGGAAGTTACAGCCCCTCCCCGTTCCGCAACGGCCATGGTCGCACCTGTCTGTAGACTTCTTGACAGATCTCCCCCCTTCTCAGGGGAGCACTACGATCCTGGTGGTTGTGGATCGGTTTTCAAAGTCCTGCCGTCTCCTCCCGTTGCCCGGTCTCCCTACGGCCATGCAGACTGTGGAGGCCCTATTTAGCCACGTCTTCTGGCACTACGGGGTGCCGGAGGACATTGTCTCTGATCGAGGTTCCCAGTTCACATCCAGGGTCTGGAAAGCGTTTATGGAGCGGCTGGGGGTCTCGGTCAGTTTGACCTCCGGTTATCACCCCGAGAGTAATGGGCAGGCGGAGAGGGTAAACCAGGAGGTGGGCAGGTTTCTGAGGTCGTTTTGCCAGGACCGGCCAGGGGAGTGGGCGAGGTACATTCCTTGGGCGTAGTTAGCCCAGAACTCACTTCGTCACTCCTCTACTAACATGTCACCCTTTCAGTGTGTTTTGGGTTACCAGCCGGTCCTGGCACCATGGCACCAGAGCCAGACCGAGGCTCCTGCGGTGGAGGTCTGGGTACAGCGCTCCAAGGAGACCTGGAGAGCCGTCCAGGAATCCCTGAAGCAAGCCAGTGGACGGCAGAAGAGGAGCGCTGACCGCCACCGCAGTGAGGCTCTCGTATTCGTACCGGGGGACAGGGTCTGTCTCTCGACCTGGAACCTGCCCCTCCGTGTGCCCTGCCGGAAGCTGTGGCCGCAGTGTGTGGGGCCCTTTAAAGTCCTGAGGAGGATAAACGAGGTGTGTTATCAGTTACAACTCCCTTCCTATTACCGTATTAACCCCTCGTTTCATGTGTCTCTCCTCAGGCCGGTGGTAGCTGGTCCCCTGCAGGAAGGTGAGGTGCCGGAGATCCCTCCGCCCCCTCTGGACATCGGGGGGTCCCCGGCATACAGCATATGGGCCATTCTGGACTCGAGACGCCGGGTGAGGGGCCTGCAGTACCTCGTAGACTGGGAGGGGTACGGTCCGGAGGAGAGGTGCTGGGTGCCGGCGGAGGATGTCTTGGACCCATCCATGTTGAGGGATTTCCATCGCCTCCGTCCGGATCGCCCTGCGCCTCGCCCTCTGGGTCGTCCTCGAGGCCGGTGTCGGCGTGCTGCAGGAGCCGCGCGTCAGGAGGGGGGTACTGTCACGATTCCTGCTCAGGTGGCGCTCGGCGGTCGTCGTCACCGGCCTATTAGCTGCCACTGTTTCCCTTTTTGTTTTCCCCCTGTTTGTGATTGTGTGCACCTGTTCTTAGTGGGGGTGATTAGCGGGGCTATTAGTGTTAGCTGGTCCGCTTGTTCATTGTGCGGGATTATTTTCCTGTTGTGCATGGGTTTACGCTTGTGCGTTAGTTTTTTGCGCCGCATGTTATTTCCCCTGTGTTTGGGACACATTATTTTGTGTGCGCATTATTTCGCTGTTTGGGGTGGCTTGTGTGTGCTCGCCTGTTGCAACTATTAAAAGCCACTACCCTGTGCTCGCTGCTTCCTGCGTTTGATTCCTCACTACGACGCCCGAGCCTAACATTGTGAAAGCCATGAGTCTGGAAAGACCATTCTCTTCTTCAATAGCGTGCAGAGAATTCTACTAGATGAAAAGCGGAAATGAGTAATGTCACGTATTATAAAACATACCCAAAATGCTTACTATTTAGAACGCAAGTATGGGTATTCAGGCACCGACTTTTATCTCGTCCGGTGTAATATACTGTACTATAAGCCTGTTAGCTCATACAGTACAGTATATCACCTGTGTTTGTTTTGGTTGTCAGGTTGGTCTAACACAGTGGACAGGACATTGAGCAGAATACCCTGAGAAACAGATCCTATGCCTGTTTCTGTAACGGCCTCTTAACACTGTCCACCCTAAGAAACAGATCCTATGCCTGTTTCTGTAACAGCCTCTTAACACTGTCCACCCTGAGAAACAGATCCTATGCCTGTTTCTGTAACAGCCTCTTAACACTGTCCACCCTGAGAAACAGATCCTATGCCCACCTCACCCCACCTCACTTCACCTCGGCCCTGCCCAGCTCAGCCCACCTCACCCAAGCCCACCCCACTTCACTTCACCTTGGCCCAGCTCAGCCCACCTCACCCCACCTCACTTCACCTCGGCCCTGCTCAGCCCAGCCCAGCTCACCCCACCCCACCACACTTCACCTCAGCCCTCCCCACCTCACCCCAGCCCAGACCAGCCCAGGCCAGACAGGAACAGAGCAATATGAATCAAAGATTTATTAGCTGTATTCATGCCCATTCTGGGCTCTTCAAAGGCCTGTCTGCCTGTGTGTGTGCGTGTGTGTGTACGTGAGTGTGTGTGTGCGTGCGTGTGTGTGTGCGTGCCTGCATGTGTCCCTGCGTGCCTGCATGTGTCCCTGCGTGCTATTGTCAGACACATCTGGGTGGATCCATTTCTCTGCTTTTCAAGGCCAGTTTTTGTTTCGCAAGACCCATCTTCCCCCTCCTCACCAGAGACAGAGGCTACCCTGGTCACGCCAACATTCCACAGCCAGATAGACAGGCTACCCTGGTCACGCCAACATTCCACAGCCAGATAGACAGGCATATGGACAGGTGAGCAGGCAGACAGACAGATGGATAGATAGACAGGCGGGCATGTGAGCAGACCGACAGGTAGACAGAGGCTACCCTGGTCACGCCAACATTCCACAGCAAGATAGACAGGCATATGGACAGGTGAGCAGGCAGACAGACAGATAGATAGATAGACAGGCGGGCGTGTGTGCAGACAGACAGATAGACAGGCTACCCTGGTCACGCCAGCATTCCACTGACACACAGACAGATAGACAGACAGGCAGGGAGGGAGGCAGGCAGACGGGCAGGTGAGCAGACAGGCAGACAGACAGACAGACAGACAGACAGACAGACAGACAGACAGACAGACAGACAGACAGACAGACAGACAGACAGACAGACAGACAGACAGACAGACAGACAGACGACGGCGGGCGGAGATTGAGGAGACAGACAGAGACAGGCAGACGGACATTATTGAAACCTATAGAGTGATTGTTTTGATGTCACACTCACACATACTAACCCCGTTTCTCTGTGGATAGACTAGGTCAGCTTGGGCTACTTCACTGAGGTGTTTAATATGTGCGTGGGTGCGTGCGTGTTTCATGCCAGTTCATTTGTCCTGACCGTCTGCATCCCCGGCCCCAACTCCCAGCCCCTTGGTTTACTTCATTAGTGCTGTGTTTACATGGTGTTATGGTTGGCTCTGCCAGAGCCCACACCTGCTTCACTTTACCTCTGTCACTTTGGCTGCCCTAACAGAGACACATGACCCATTACCAGTGTGATTACACTGCAGAGGGAACATTGGACAATAACATCAGGCTGCTCCAGGGAGTCCCAGAGGGGAGAGAGCTAGCTGCTATATGACCGTGTTCCAACAGCCTTATTACTCACTCAACAGACTGGGAGATAACTCACATAGACACAGAGGAATCTTTCTTGCCCCCCCTCTCTCTCTCTCTCTCTCTCTCTCTCTCTCTCTCTCTCTCTCTTTCTCTCTCTCTCCATCTCTGACTAGACATGAGTGACTAAGATCTCAGCAACGTGGACATTGCTCAACCATATTGTTATTAGCAGTAACACATCAGCCGTAAAAATGTTTAGACATCTCTGAGAGTCTAAAGCAGCCCATAAATATACAGTGAGTAGAATGTATAACTCATCCTCTCTACATCTACTGTTGCTGAGAGTCTACTCAGAGCCACCTGTTAGTACGAGATGAATCCTACAACACAGACTGGAATTCAATCAAACCTGCCCCACCAGTTTACGCGGTATCTATCTTTGTTTACAGACTACGACCTACGCAATAGGAGTTTGTTTGATTGAATTCCATTGAAGTGATGAGTCCTAAGAAAACACATACTGTAGATGTTAAGATGTGGATAATAAAACCAACCTTACTGTAGCAATTAATGGGGTATTAAACATAATCTAACATTTGGATCTGTAACATTACTGTAACATTTGGCGGGTCTTATAGATATACAGTAGATAGATAATTTTTACTGTAACATTTGGCGAGTTAAGGGTTAAATAAGGCTAAGTGCCTTGCTCAAGGGTACATCAACAGATTTTCACCTTGTCGGTTCGGGGATTCGAACTAGGGACCTGTCGCTTACTGGCTCAATGCTCTAACCCAGCGGTGTCAAACAAATTTTGTCCCAGGGGCCCCTATTTGGTCAGGGGCCCAGGGGCCACAGAAAGAATGGGCTATATTTTCACTCCATTAAAAATAGTCTTCTATCCATCGTTTTGGGAATTTCAATGCTCCCTGATTGTCTAGCTTTCATTTCTGGGATTATTAGCGAGCTGGCAGAGTCAAGAAACTGTATAATTGTAGGTCCATTATCATTTATACTCAGTTTTGATTTGGTTTTAGTCATTTTAAAGTATATTGAGTTCGTTCCCCCTCGAGGGGCCGGACATCTCTGCTCTAACCTGCTAGGCTACCTGCCGCCCTATACAGTGTATAGATCAGTCTCACTGTAACAGTTGGTGGGGTCTTATAGATAGATATACAGTATATAGATCAGTCTCACTGTAACAGTTGGTGGGGTCTTATAGATAGATATACAGTATATAGATCAGTCTCACTGTAACAGTTGGTGGGGTCTTATAGATAGATATACAGTGTATAGATCAGTCTCACTGTAACAGTTGGTGGGGTCTTATAGATAGATATACAGTATATAGATCAGTCTCACTGTAACAGTTGGTGGGGTCTTATAGATAGATATACAGTATATAGATCAGTCTCACTGTAACAGTTGGTGGGGTCTTATAGATAGATATACAGTATATAGATCAGTCTCACTGTAACAGTTGGTGGGGTCTTATAGATAGATATACAGTGTATAGATCAGTCTCACTGTAACAGTTGGTGGGGTCTTATAGATAGATATACAGTATATAGATCAGTCTCACTGTAACAGTTGGTGGGGTCTTATAGATAGATATACAGTATATAGATCAGTCTCACTGTAACAGTTGGTGGGGTTTTATAGATAGATATACAGTATATAGATCAGTCTTAACTTTTGGTGGGGTCTTATATACAGTATATAGATCAGTCTTACTGTAACAGTTGACATGGGGGGGCAGATAGGGTCTTCCTGGGGAATACATCTATACATCAACATTCTTTTTTTTACAGCAGCTGCCACGATTTAGCAGCGGTGGTCCCGATTTAGAAGTGGAGCCCCGATTTAGCAGCGGCGGAACGATTTAGCAGCGGTGGCCACTATTTAGCAGCGGCGGCCACGATTTAACAGAGGCGGCCACTATTTAGCAGCGGCGGCACGATTTAGCAGCGGCGGCCACGATTTAACAGCGGTGGCCACTATTTAGCAGCGGCGGCCACGATTTAACAGCAGCGGCGGCCGCGATTTACCAACGGCGGCAACGATTTAGCAGCGGCGGCAACGATTTAGCAGCGGCGGGCCACGATTTAGCAGTAGCGGCCACAATTTAGCAGCGGCTGCAACGATTTAGCAGCGGCAGCCACGATTTAGCAGCAGCGGCCACGATTTAGCAGCGGCGGCCACGATTTACCAACGCCAACCCTAATTTAGGAGCGGCGGGCACGACTTAGCAGCGGAGGCCACGATTTAGCAGCGGCGGCGCGGATTTACCAACGGCGGCCCCGATTTAGCAGCGGTGGGCACGATTTAGCAGCGGAGGCCACGATTTAGCAGCGGCGGCCACTGTTTAACGGCGGCGGCAACAATTTAGCGGCGGCAACGATTTAGCAGCGGCGGCAACGATTTAGCAGCGGCGGCCACGATTTACCAACGGCGGCCTCGATTTAGCAGCGGAGGCCACGATTTAGCAGCAGTGGCGTGGATTTACCCATGGCGGCCCCGATTTAGTACCGGCGGGCACGATTTAGCAGTAGAGGCCGAGATTTACCAACGGCGGCCCCGATTTAGCAGCGGTGGGCACGATTTAGCAGCGGAGGCTGAGATTTAGCAGCGGTGGGCATGATTTAGCAGCGGAGGCTGAGATTTAGCAGCGGCGAGCACGATTTAACAGCGACGGCCATGATTTAGCAGCGGCGGGCATGATTTAGCAGCGGTGGGCACGATTTAGCAGCGGAGACCACGATTTAGCAGCGGCGGGCACGATTTAACAGCGGTGGCCACGATTTAGCAGCGGCGGCCACTGTTTAACGGCGGCGGCAACAATTTAGCGGCGGCAACGATTTAGCAGCGGCGGCCACGATTTACCAACGGCGGTCTCGATTTAGCAGCGGAGGCCACGATTTAGCAGCGGTGGCGTGGATTTACCCATGGCGGCCCCGATTTAGTAGCGGCGGGCACGATTTAGCAGCAGAGGCCGAGATTTACCAACGGCGGCCCCGATTTAGCAGCGGTGGGCACGATTTAGCAGCGGAGGCTGAGATTTAGCAGCGGTGGGCACGATTTAGCAGCGGAGGCTGAGATTTAGCAGCGGCGAGCACGATTTAACAGCGACGGCCACGATTTAGCAGCGGCGGGCACGATTTAGCAGCGGCGGGCACGATTTAGCAGCGGTGTGCACGATTTAGCAGCGGAAGCCACGATTTAGCAGCGGCGGGCACGATTTAACAGCGGAAGCCACAATTTAGCAGCGGCGGGCACGATTTAGCAGCGGAGGCCATGATTTAACAGCAGCTGGCACAATTTAGCAGCGGTGTGCCGCAGCTAAATGTATATAGGGGAAACACTGGTCTTACTGTAACAGTTGGTGGGATCTTGTGTCCCGTTGATGTTGCCGTAGTCGTCAACGGTAAGGAACCACTGCGTCCGGCTGAACAGCTGTCGTATGCGTACGTCTCCCCCTTCCATGTAGTCGTAGTTCCGTGCGTGGCGTTCGTGCTTGGAGCAGTTCATGATGGCGGCAAGCTGCTCGGGTGTGCAGTCGCTGCAGGCCACACACACGCTGCCCAGCAGGAAGATGATGTGAAGGTACAGTCCCGACAGCAAGTTAGGCAGGTTGCATGGCAATGGCATCCATCTGGGCATTATAATGCACTGCTGTGGGGCGCCACGGACAACATGCTGAAATACTGCTGTCTGCTCTGGCAGACAGAACAGAACAGAGTGCCAGACAGAGCCCTCCTAGCGCTGTTCACTAGGAGCCTGGACGGGCTGGTCCCCCTGACCTGTGACCTATAACCCCTGGCTGGGGCGCTGAGGCCAGCTGGTGGGAGGTGGAGTGGGTAGAGGGTAGGAGGGTTGGAGAGTGACCAGGCACTTGTGTGATGTCTCTCTCTGTTTGGAGTTGTTGTCTGTCTTTCTGTTGTAAGGACACAAGGCTGTAGGTTGATGTCCGTCTGTCTCACTGTCTCTCTGTATGAATGAGGCCAGTCTTTATGTTGATGTCCTTCAGTCTATCTCAGTGTAATCCTCACTGTGTGTGTCGGCTGTGTAATCCCGGCAGAGGAGACCGTCGTCCAATAGCAGACATTGTCTTGTCTGTTTCCGTCTGTTTCCGGATGTTTCAGGGGGTTCTGTGGAGGCCAGAGCTGTGGAAGAGAAGGATGTTTTTGTGTGTGTGTTAGATGTCTGCAATTTCTACAGCCTGTAATTTAGACAACAGTCCAGTGGATGTGGATTTGGATCTACAGTGTACTAAATCAAATCAAATTTTATTTGTCACATACACATGGTTAGCAGATGTTAATGCGAGTGTAGCGAAATGCTTGTGCTTCTAGTTCCGACCATGCAGTAATATCTAACAAGTAATCTAACCTAACAATTTCACAACATCTACCTTATACACACAAGTGTAAAGGAATGAATAAGAATATGTACATACAAATATATGAATGAGTGATGGCCGAACGGCATAGGCAAGATGCAGTAGATGGTATAGAGTACAGTATATACATATGAGATGAGTAATGTAGGATATGTAAACATGATATAAAGTGGCATTGTTTAAAGTGGCTAGTGATACATTTATTACATACATTTTTCCATTATTAAAGTGGCTAGAGTTGAGTCAGTATGTTGACAGCAGCCACTCAGTGCTAGTGATGGCTGTTTAACAGTCTGATGGCCTTGAGATAGAAGCTGTTTTTCAGTCTCTCGGTCCCAGCTTTGATGCACCTGTGCTACTACTCACTCCCACATGGATAAAGTATGATTCCCAGACAGTGTTGAATGTTAAAGTGAGGAGTTGAGCTGCAGTGCTGAATGTAACACTGGACATCTGCTTTAGGTTTGTAACCTTGCTCTAATAGATGGTCCCTCTTAATCCCAGTGTGTAGTGGTTTACCAAACTGTCCCCAGCCCAGTCTACTGCCTACTGTACTGTACCTTACTGATCTGTGCTTTCCAAACCTATTCAATTAGCAACAACACTGATTGTGATATGTCCGATTTCATAGGTTGTGTTGTCAATGGCTCTATCGGTCGCAGCGATATTGTTGTTGTCATTTGTCTCAGACAGAGTTGTCTGGAAATGGAAATGGGAGCTGTGCATGCTCAAGATGTGATTCTCAAAAGATGCCAGCTCAAGATGCGAGTTCAAATTCCTGAATAAAGTCAAAAAGTGAACTGAAATTAACTCTCCTTTAGCTGTGTGTGGATAGATGGAAATATCCTAGAGCTGCAATCTCTATATTTCTATATATATCTCTAAAGCTCTATCTGTAATATCTGTATCTATCTGCAACAGTAGACTTTCAGTCAGTCTCAACAGATAAACAGAAGCCTCACCAAATCCTGAGCTCCTATACACACATTCACTCATCAATTCACTACATCACAAAGAATCCAACAACTCTTCATTCATTTCCTAATATATGTCCTACAAGTTTTCTTACTGCAGAGCAGTTCTTAACTGAATTGACTGGTTCAATAAAATGTAAATAAAATATGAAGAGAAGGAATAGAGAAGAGTTGAATAAAGTTGGAATAAAAACTTACATTAGTATTGAGCGTTCAGAGATGAAACAGTTAGTGGTATTCCTTTTCCTTAGAAGGTTTAGAGTTACTGTGGTCCCACTGCTCCTGATTACTTACACACAAGCTGTGTGTGTGTAGTGTGTAGCTGTGTGTGTGTAGCTGTGTGTATGTAGGTGTGTGTGTGTGTAGGTGTCAGAGGAGTCTGTGGGTATGTGGATGTATGTGTGTGTGTGAGAGAGAGAGAGAGAGAGAGAGAGAGCGAGAGAGAGAGAGAGAAAGCGTGTATGTGTGTGCATGTCCCTGGGACTTCTCAGTTAGTCAGTGCTTTAGCAGCCAGTCTCTCCTCTCTGTAGTGTGAGCTGTGCAATATCCTCCCTGTCCGTCTGTCTGTCTGTTGTGGGCTAGCAGGGAAGGCTAGCTCAGTCAGATAAATGCCTCTCTGACCTCACGCAACAGCAATTAGCTCCCAGCCACTCAGCTGTCACTGGTGGAGAGAGAGGGAGACAGAGAGGGAGAGAGCAAGAGGGAGAGAGTACCCCCGTTCATCACCAAACCTTGCCCCAAAACTCCCCCCTTCTGTTCCACCCAGTTTCTCTCTCTGTTTTACTCTCCTCTCTCTCTCTCTCTCTCTCTCTCTCTCTCTCTCTCTCTCTCTCTCACTCTCTCTCTCTCTCTTTCTCTCTCTCTCTCTCTCTCTCTCTCTCTCATGCTGTATCTCTATTTTTCTCAATTTCTTTCTCTCTCTTTCTCTGTTTTACTCTCTTTCTGTCTCTTTCTCTGTATCTCTCTCTATCTCTCTTTCTCTCTCTCATCTCTGTGTTTTTGTCTGTCAGTCGGCCAGTCATCCTGAGAGGGAGCTATAAACATGAAGAAATAGCTGATTTTCTCCTGGTCTGCTCCTGGAAAGTCATTCTTACATTAGCATGCTCTTTCAACGACCAGCGCAGCATCTCTCTCCCCCTTTCCCACCAAATGCCCCCTCACTTAAACGCTTTAGCATTGTTTCAAATGTCAACTCCTGTGTCACTTTAAAGTTAGTTATTATAAATTATAAACATCCAAAGACCAACCTTTCCCCTCTTATTGTACATGTCGCAATCATTCACTGGGTGTCTTTAGTAGCTTTGAGCCATCGTTAGAGAATAAGGGATTCATCCAGACCTAAAGATCAAAGCCCTAGATAAATGCACACGCTGGCAGCCTTCTATTGGGGCAGACAGAACCAGAAGGCATTACCTCTCTCAGGTACTCATCTCCCTCTGGGGTAAAGCACTCTTTCACTTTCCATGTTTGTTATTTAAGGCCAGAATTTATCGCCTCACATACCTGGCCTCTCCTAGGACTGGACACTTCAGAGAGTTTACATGGTCCCTCATGACGAGGGCTCTCGTGAGGGGAGGGAGAATGCTGAGGAGTTTCTGCCTCCCTCTCATCTGCTGAACTCAGCTGGTGGTCATAAACATCTCATTGATTAGGTGTCAGTCAGGACCCAGCCTGTGTGTGTGTGTGTGTGTGTGTGTGTGTGTGTGTGTGTGTGTGTGTGTGTGTGTGTGTGTGTCGGACTCCTTCATGTGTCCTCTCTATCACCTCAGACAGCGTTCACACACTAAGGTTATGATATTTCAATGTTTTCTGCTCTAGTAATCTTTTATGGCCAAGGTTTTTAAGATTTATGTGTCATTGAAACAGTGTTATATTTTGCAATAAAAAGTTATCCACATGTTAACAAAGCGCATCACAAGATGCCTTGACAGCTTTAAAGCCAATAATGATGTAAGCTACTGTAAACTCACAGCACCATATATCACCATTGTGTATACAACCTAGCTTATTGGCTGATGGGGTGTCTGCAGGGGAGAGTTATGGTTTGGGGACAAATCACTGGTGACAGCTTCCAGGTAACACTTGACTTTTACAGGTTACTGTCTAATCATAGACCCCAAGGTCCAGCAGCTTGTGCTCCAAATGGCACCCTATTCCCTATATAGTGCACTGCTTTTGACCAGAGCCCTATATTGGCCCTGGTGAAGAGTACTGCACTATAGAGAATAAGGTGCTATTTGGGACGTAGCCATACACATGAAACACAGACTGGATCTCAGTCCAACCAACAGGTTGGTTAATCAGCAGGTTAGTTACAGTGGAGGCAGGTGAGGGTGGCTCCTAGTATTGACTGGAATAGAATTAATGGAGCAGCAGCAAACATATGGAACCACATATTGATGTGCTTGGTACCGTTCCATTCATTCTGGTCCAGCCACTACTATGAACCCGTCCTCCGATTTAAAGTGGCACCAGTGGTTAGTTGTAATGCCTCTATAGTCTCTTGTGTGAGATTGGGTTCTGGGTGCAGAGATTAGAATGCCTCATTGGCAGGATC
>NW_025547103.1:0-45000 GCF_905237065.1 Salmo salar | reverse complement strand
GGTGTCAGCTCAGGTCAGGGTGGAGGTGTCAGCTCAGATCAGGGTGGAGGTGTCAGCTCAGGTCAGGGAGGTGGTGTCATCTCAGGTCAGGGTGGAGGTGTCAGCTCAGGTCAGGGTGGAGGTGTCAGCTCAGGTCAGGGTGGAGGTGTCAGCTCAGGTCAGGGTGGAGGTGTCAGGTCAGGGTGGAGGTGTCAGCTCAGATCAGGGTGGAGGTGTCAGCTCAGGTCAGGGAGGAGGTGTCAGCTCAGGTCAGGGTGGAGGTGTCAGCTCAGATCAGGGTGGAGGTGTCAGCTCAGGTCAGGGTGGAGGTGTCAGCTCAGATCAGGGTGGAGGTGTCAGCTCAGGTCAGGGAGGTGGTGTCATCTCAGGTCAGGGAGGTGGTGTCATCTCAGGTCAGGGAGGAGGTGTCAGCTCAGGTCAGGCTGGAGGTGTCAGCTCAGGTCAGGCTGGAGGTGTCAGCTCAGGTTAGGGTGGAGGTGTCAGCTCAGGTCAGGGTGGAGGTGTCAGCTCAGGTCAGGGTGGAGGTGTCAGCTCAGGTCAGGGAGGTGGTGTCATCTCAGGTCAGGGAGGAGGTGTCAGCTCAGGTCAGGGAGGAGGTGTCAGCTCAGGTCAGGGTGGAGGTGTCAGCTCAGGTCAGGGTGGAGGTGTCAGCTCAGGTCAGGGAGGAGGTGTCAGCTCAGGTCGGAGTGGAGTTGTCAGGTCAGGGAGGAGGTGTCACCTCAGGTCAGGATGGAGGTGTCAGGTCAGGGTGGAGGTGTCAGCTCAGGTCAGGCTGGAGGTGTCAGCTCAGGTCAGGCTGGAGGTGTCAGCTCAGGTCAGAGTGGAGTTGTCAGGTCAGAGTGGAGTTGTCAGGTCAGAGTGGAGTTGTCAGCTCAGGTTAGAGTGAAGGTGTCAGCTCAGGTCAGGGTGGAGGTGTCAGCTCAGGTCAGGGAGGAGGTGTCAGCTCAGGTCAGAGTGGAGGTGTCAGCTCAGGTCAGGGTGGAGGTGTCAGCTCAGGTCAGGGTGGAGGTGTCAGATGAACCCTACAGATAGTCTCAGATAGCTCCAGCTCAGACCGTCTCAGGGTAAGGCTTAGTGGGGTGTGAAAGAGATCATACAGAGAGATAAGAAAAGGGTATGTGAGAAGGGGAGTGAGAGAGAGAGAGAGAGCGAGAGAGAGACACGCTGCCTGAAGTTCCTATTGGTCACTTCTCAGACCTGTCCACCCCCTCCTCTTTACAGTCACTCTGGATATAACCCCAGGTTAGACCAGGCTATGTTACAACAGGACTTCACCCCAGGTTAGACCAGGCTATGTTACAACAGGACTTCACCCCAGGTTAGACCAGGCTATGTTACAACAGGACTTCACCCCAGGTTAGACCAGGCTATGTTACAACAGGACTTCACCCCAGGTTAGACCAGGCTATGTTACAACAGGACTTCACCCCAGGTTAGAGCAGGCTATGTTACAACAGGACTTCACCCCAGGTTAGACCAGGCTATGTTACAACAGGACTTCACCCCAGGTTAGACCAGGCTATGTTACAACAGGACTTCACCCCAGGTTAGACCAGGCTATGTTACAACAGGACTTCACCCCAGGTAAGACCAGGCTATGTTACAACAGGACTTCACCCCAGGTTAGACCAGGCTATGTTACAACAGGACTTCACCCCAGGTTAGACCAGGCTATGTTACAACAGGACTTCACCCCAGGTTAGACCAGGCTATGTTACAACAGGACTTCACCCCAGGTTAGACCAGGCTATGTTACAACAGGACTTCACCCCAGGTTAGACCAGGCTATGTTACAACAGGACTTCACCCCAGGTTAGACCAGGCTATGTTACAACAGGACTTCACCCCAGGTTAGACCAGGCTATGTTACAACAGGACTTCACCCCAGGTAAGACCAGGCTATGTTACAACAGGACTTCACCCCAGGTTAGACCAGGCTATGTTACAACAGGACTTCACCCCAGGTTAGACCAGGCTATGTTACAACAGGACTTCACCCCAGGTTAGACCAGGCTATGTTACAACAGGACTTTGATGTTGCTGATGATCTTTTCAGCGTCTGTCTGTCTGTCTGTCTGTCTGTCTGTCTGTCTGTCTGTCTGTCTGTCTGTCTGTCTGTCTGTCTGTCTGTCTGTCTGTCTGTCTGTCTGTCTGTCTGTCTGTCTGTCTGTCTGTCTGTCTGTCTGTCTGTCTGTCTGTCTGTTTACATGAACACTGAGCTGGTTGTTTCACTGACTCTCCCTGGCTAGAAGAGATGTGTGGTCCATGCTTTGCTTGATATATCAGTGGGTTTTAGTAACTTCATAATGAAACATTACGGGTCCACGGGTCATGTTCCTATCAGGTATCAAAGTAAGACCCAGATGCAGACTGTCGAAGTAACAATGTTTAATGTTCCAACAAGGGCAAGCAGAAGACAGGTCAAGGCAGGCAGAGATCGGTAATCCAGAGGGAACAGAGGTACAGGTCGGCGGACAGGCTCAGGGGCAGGCAGAGTGGTCAGGCAGGCGGGCTCAGAGACAGGACAGGCAAGGCAAGGGTCAAAACTGGGAGGACGAGCAAAAAGAGAATAGAAGCAGGAGTACGGGAAAACACGCTGGTTGACTTGAAAAACATACAAAACGAACTGGCACAGAGAGACAGGAAACACAGGGATAAATACACTGGGGAAAATAAGCGACGCCTGGAGGGGGTGGAGACAATCACAAGGACAGGTGAAACAGATCAGGGCGTGACAGTTCCTCCACTTTGGTGTGTTTGCCTTATGATGGCTTCTCTTCCAAAGACGGTCTGAAAAGTATACTGTTGTCACAAAATAGAGACAGTCCACTTTCTGCTAATACGGTACCCAGCGTTAACTGTTAATGTCTATATCTCTTCTCTCTCTTGACTAAACGTGTGAACTCACTGTACTGTAAGTCGCTTTAGCTACAGCGTCTGCTAAGTGGCGTATAACCTATTATATACTATGTGTCTTGTTAGGGAGTTGTGTAGTGTTGTAATGGGTCTAGTTAGTGGCTGGTGCAGAATGTGAACAGGTGTTGTGTCTCTCTCTGTGCTTGTGTCTCAAATTAAACACTACTCCCTATGTAGTGCACTACTTTTGATCAGGGCCCATAAGGCTCTGGTCAAAAGTATTGCACTACATGTGGAATAGTATTTAGGACGCAGCCTGTGTCTGGGGAAAACTCTGATCCACCTTAATACAGCAACAGCTGCTGGGGATCAGGTCTGCTCTATGGGAGAGCACTGCCTTGCCTTGCTTTGACAAACACACTATAGAGGGAGAGAGAGACATAGAGAGATCAAACAGAAAGAGAGAGACGGACAGAAAGAGAGACAGAGGATGAGAGGGCGAGAGAGAGCTGGCAGGCAGGCAGTGTTTTTAGGGGGTTTAGGGGTACAAATCTCTCCTTCATCTGTGGCTCTGATCACAATTTAACTGAACAAGCTCTGGAAACCCTAACATCTGAGTTCCTGCCTGCCCACCTGTTAGAGTAGGTGTGTGTGGGTGGATGGGTGGGTGTGTGTGTGGGTATGTGTGTGTGTGTGGGTATGTGTGTGTGTGGGTGGGTGTGTGTGGGTATGTGCTTGCATCCATGTGTGTGTGTATGATATAAAGTTTCCTCTATAAAGGACACCATGTGTGTTTGTTTGATCCTAGTGTAGTGAGTGTTGGGGTTAGAAGTGGCGACATGGGGATTTGAACAGGGCCTGTCACACTGTGCAGCCATAAATCATCTGTCCAGTACTAATCTCGTTCCCAGACACTTTCACCCAAAGTCTGGTGGACCAAAGCATCAAACTCGGCCTTCGTTAGCCAATACAGAGAGCCGGGAGAAACTCCCGCCGCATAGACATTGGCTTAATCGGCATAATCTACCAACCAATCATCTTCTACAACGCCTTCCCCCTAACCCTATCCTGTACGCTAGCACACCATAAGCACAGAGCCACTCTTCGCAGTCGTGTGATTCGCTTAAATTAAATTATGACAAATACTTTACTCAGTAGGTCACTCCAGTAGGTCATTCCCACTAAAGCCAATTTTGAGTGGTTGACATCCCAGGCTTATATGTGCTGTGCACAATAGCCTGCAGGTGAGGTTAGTCCAGTGCCAACCTGATCCATAGATTTAGGGCAACATTTGTGTGCGAAGTGCAAAAAATACCATAAACCTCATTATAATTTTGCAGTGTGATTTCATCTGAAAATGTTCTTCAACGATGTCCGTTATAAGGAGGATTATGTAAGGGATCATCAACGAGAGGCTGCGTGTTCTATGGAAAATAATAAACGACTTGGAAGGTGTGTTCCACGAACGCATAGAGCCCTGAGTTGATTATCTCTTATATACTGTACCATGGCTATAATTTAACACATTTGCCGCTCAAAATGTTTTCATTTGGCAGTAGAAATGTGTTCAATATCCACTGAAGTAGGAAGCAAGTTTACTAAATAGCCACAGTAGTTGCCTTGGTAACCAAACAGACTTGCTAATTTAGCTAACCAAACCATCAGTCCTAGCTTGCTATGATGAAAATCTAATTCAACAATACCAATGTTTTCAATTCGACTTTTGCTGCCAAAAGCAGCATGGAACATAAAAATGAACTATAGCCATTGAATTCTACCGTGCTGATATACCGTGCGTTATAGGGAAATAATGCACGCTCTAGAATGCCCTTCAATCCAATCAGGAACAACTATTTAACAATGCCATGGTATAAATGAAAAAACGGAGCAATACATAAATAGATTCCTCTTCAAAACGCACACTGTTGAAGAAAAGTTTCATTAAATTCCCATGATAATGAGGTTTATAGTAAGTTTTCCACTTTGCAGTGCACAATGCTTTTGCACCTATAGCCTAATCATGACTCTGGTGTTAACCATACCCACACTATACAATAATCACTCAGTGTGTGTGTGTGTGTGTGTGTGTGTGTGTGTGTGTGTGTGTGTGTGTGTGTGTGTGTGTGTGTGTGTGTGTGTGTGTAAGTCAGACCTGCAGATGGAGTTTGAAGAGCTGGTGTCCAGTGCCAGGAGACTAAGTCTCAGCAGCACAGAAAAGCAGAAGAGAGGAAGCATTGCCAATGCTGACTCCAGGATGGACCGCAAGAGAGAGGTAAGACAGCAATATGGTACACTACGTTGATTCAGAGAGAAGTAACACAATTACCCATTTCTACTGAGCTGGGTCTAGTCAAGCTAATCTGCACCAGGCTGGCCTGGTTATGCATCCACTGTAGTTGACAGAACCCTGCTGGAACTCTGGAAAGAAAATATCAGAGCCAGAACAGTACTGTTTGGGTCAGCACCATAGTGTGAAAATGGTAAAGGTGTCAAAGTGTGTGTGTAGTTATCATGTGTAGTTGTAATGTGTTGTGTGTTTAGTATTAGTTGTAATGTGTTGTGTGTTTAGTATTAGTTGTAATGTGTTGTGTGTTTAATATTAGTTGTAATGTGTTGTGTGTTTAGTATTAGTTGTAATGTGTTGTGTGTTTAGTATTAGTTGTGTTGTGTGTTTAGTATTAGTTGTAATGTGTTGTGTGTTTAGTATTAGTTGTAATGTGTTGTGTGTTTAGTATTAGTTGTAATGTGTTGTGTGTTTAGTATTAGTTGTAATGTGTTGTGTGTTTAGTATTAGTTGTAATGTGTTGTGGGTTTAGTATTAGTTGTAATGTGTTGTGTGTTTAATATTAGTTGTAATGTGTTGTGTGTTTAGTATTCGTTGTAATGTGTTGTGTGTTTAGTATTAGTTGTAATGTGTTGTGTGTTTAGTATTAGTTGTAATGTGTTGTGTGTTTATTAATATTAGTTGTAATGTGTTGTGTGTTTAGTATTAGTTGTAATGTGTTGTGTGTTTAGTATTAGTTGTAATGTGTTGTGTGTTTAATATTAGTTGTAATGTGTTGTGTGTTTAGTATTAGTTGTAATGTGTTGTGTGTTTAGTATTAGTTGTAATGTGTTGTGTGTTTAGTATTAGTTGTAATGTGTTGTGTGTTTAGTATTAGTTGTAATGTGTTGTGTGTTTAGTATTAGTTGTAATGTGTTGTGTGTTTAGTATTAGTTGTAATGTGTTGTGTGTTTAGTATTAGTTGTAATGTGTTGTGTGTTTAGTATTAGTTGTTGTGTGTTTAGTATTAGTTGTAATGTGTTGTGTGTTTAGTATTAGTTGTAATGTGTTGTGGGTTTAGTATTAGTTGTAATGTGTTGTGTGTTTGGTATTAGTTGTAATGTGTTGTGTGTTTAATATTAGTTGTAATGTGGTGTGTGTTTAGTATTAGTTGTAATGTGTTGTGTGTTTAGTATTAGTTATAATGCGTTGTGTGTTTAGTATTAGTTGTTGTGTGTTTAATATTAGTTGTAATGTGTTGTGTGTTTAGTATTAGTTGAAATGTGTTGTGTGTTTAGTATTAGTTGTTGTGTGTTTAGTATTAGTTGTAATGTGTTGTGTGTTTAGTATTAGTTGTAATGTGTTGTGTGTTTAGTATTAGTTGTAATGTGTTGTGTGTTTAGTATTAGTTGTTGTGTGTTTAATATTAGTTGTAATGTGTTGTGTGTTTAGTATTAGTTGTAATGTGTTGTGTGTTTAGTATTAGTTGTTGTGTGTTTAGTATTAGTTGTAATGTGTTGTGTGTTTAGTATTAGTTGTAATGTGTTGTGTGTTTAGTATTAGTTGTAATGTGTTGTGTGTTTAGTATTAGTTGTAATGTGGTGTGTGTTTAGTATTAGTTGTAATGTGTTGTGTGTTTAGTATTAGTTGTAATGTGTTGTGTGTTTAGTACTAGTTGTAATGTGTTGTGTGTTTAGTATTAGTTGTAATGTGTTGTGTGTTTAGTATTAGTTGTAATGTGTTGTGTGTTTAGTATTAGTTGTAATGTGTTGTGTGTTTAGTATTAGTTGTAATGTGTTGTGTGTTTAATATTAGTTGTAATGTGTTGTGTGTTTAGTATTAGTTGTAATGTGTTGTGTGTTTAGTATTAGTTGTTGTGTGTTTAGTATTAGTTGTAATGTGTTGTGTGTTTAGTATTAGTTGTAATGTGTTGTGTGTTTAGTATTAGTTGTAATGTGGTGTGTGTTTAGTATTAGTTGTAATGTGTTGTGTGTTTAGTATTAGTTGTAATGTGTTGTGTGTTTAATATTAGTTGTAATGTGTTGTGTGTTTACTATTAGTTGTAATGTGTTGTGTGTTTAGTATTAGTTGTAATGTGTTGTGTGTTTAGTATTAGTTGTAATGTGGTGTGTGTTTAATATTAGTTGTAATGTGTTGTGTGTTTAGTATTAGTTGTAATGTGTTGTGTGTTTAGTATTAGTTGTAATGTGTTGTGTGTTTAGTATTAGTTGTTGTGTGTTTAGTATTAGTTGTAATGTGTTGTGTGTTTAGTATTAGTTGTAATGTGTTGTGTGTTTAGTATTAGTTGTAATGTGTTGTGTGTTTAGTATTAGTTGTAATGTGTTGTGTGTTTAGTATTAGTTGTTGTGTGTTTAGTATTAGTTGTAATGTGTTGTGTGTTTAGTATTAGTTGTAATGTGTTGTGTGTTTAGTATTAGTTGTAATGTGTTGTGTGTTTAGTAGTAGTTGTAATGTGTTGTGTGTTTAGTATTAGTTGTAATGTGTTGTGTGTTTAGTATTAGTTGTAATGTGTTGTGTGTTTAGTATTAGTTGTAATGTGTTGTGTGTTTAGTATTAGTTGTAATGCGTTGTGTGTTTAATATTAGTTGTAATGTGTTGTGTGTTTAATATTAGTTGTAATGTGTTGTGTGTTTAGTATTAGTTGTAATGTGTTGTGTGTTTAGTATTAGTTGTAATGTGTTTAGTATTAGTTGTAATGTGTTGTGTGTTTAATATTAGTTGTAATGTGTTGTGTGTTTAGTATTAGTTGTAATGTGTTGTGTGTTTAGTATTAGTTGTTGTGTGTTTAGTATTAGTTGTAATGTGTTGTGTGTTTAATATTACTTGTAATGTGTTGTGTGTTTAGTATTAGTTGTAATGTGTTGTGTGTTTAGTATTAGTTGTAATGTGGTGTGTGTTTAGTATTAGTTGTAATGTGTTGTGTGTTTAGTATTAGTTGTAATGTGTTGTGTGTTTAGTATTAGTTGTTGTGTGTTTAGTATTAGTTGTTGTGTGTTTAGTATTAGTTGTAATGTGTTGTGTGTTTAGTATTAGTTGTAATGTGTTGTGTGTTTAGTATTAGTTGTAATGTGTTGTGTGTTTAATATTAGTTGTAATGTGTTGTGTGTTTAGTATTAGTTGTAATGTGTTTGTGTGTTTAGTATTAGTTGTAATGTGTTGTGTGTTTAGTATTAGTTGTAATGTGTTGTGTGTTTAGTATTAGTTGTAATGTGTTGTGTGTTTAGTATTAGTTGTAATGTGTTGTGTGTTTAGTATTAGTTGTAATGTGTTGTGTGTTTAGTATTAGTTGTAATGTGTTGTGTGTTTAGTATTAGTTGTAATGTGTTGTGTGTTTAGTATTAGTTGTAATGTGTTGTGTGTTTAGTATTAGTTGTAATGTGTTGTGTGTTTAGTATTAGTTGTAATGTGTTGTGTGTTTAGTATTAGTTGTAATGTGTTGTGTGTTTAGTATTAGTTGTAATGTGTTGTGTGTTTAGTATTAGTTGTAATGTGTTGTGTGTTTAGTATTAGTTGTAATGTGTTGTGTGTTTAGTATTAGTTGTAATGTGTTGTGTGTTTAGTATTAGTTGTAATGTGTTGTGTGTTTAGTATTAGTTGTAATGTGTTGTGTGTTTAGTATTAGTTGTAATGTGTTGTGTGTTTAGTATTAGTTGTAATGTGTTGTGTGTTTAGTATTAGTTGTAATGTGTTGTGTGTTTAGTATTAGTTGTAATGTGTTGTGTGTTTAGTATTAGTTGTAATGTGTTGTGTGTTTAGTATTAGTTGTAATGTGTTGTGTGTTTAGTATTAGTTGTAATGTGTTGTGTGTTTAGTATTAGTTGTAATGTGTTGTGTGTTTAGTATTAGTTGTAATGTGTTGTTTAGTATTAGTTGTAATGTGTTGTGTGTTTAGTATTAGTTGTAATGTGTTGTGTGTTTAGTATTAGTTGTAATGTGTGTGTTTAGTATTAGTGTGGTTTAGTATTAGTTGTAATGTGTTGTGTGTTTAGTATTAGTTGTAATGTGTTGTGTGTTTAGTATTAGTTGTAATGTGTTGTGTGTTTAGTATTAGTTGTAATGTGTTGTGTGTTTAGTATTAGTTGTAATGTGTTGTGTGTTTAGTATTAGTTGTAATGTGTTGTGTGTTTAGTATTAGTTGTAATGTGTTGTGTGTTTAGTATTAGTTGTAATGTGTTTGTGTTTAGTATTAGTTGTAATGTGTTGTGTGTTTAGTATTAGTTGTAATGTGTTGTGTGTTTAGTATTAGTTGTAATGTGTTGTGTGTTTAGTATTAGTTGTAATGTGTTGTGTGTTTAGTATTAGTTGTAATGTGTTGTGTGTTTAGTATTAGTTGTAATGTGTTGTGTGTTTAGTATTATCTGTAATGTGTTGTGTGTTTAGTATTAGTTGTAATGTGTTGTGTGTTTAGTATTAGTTGTAATGTGTTGTGTGTTTAGTATTAGTTGTAATGTGTTGTGTGTTTAGTATTAGTTGTAATGCGTTGTGTGTTTAGTATTAGTTGTAATGTGTTGTGTGTTTAGTATTAGTTGTAATGTGTTGTGTGTTTAGTATTAGTTGTAATGTGTTGTGTGTTTAGTATTAGTTGTAATGTGTTGTGTGTTTAGTATTAGTTGTAATGTGTTGTGTGTTTAGTATTAGTTGTAATGTGTGTGTTTAGTATTAGTTGTAATGTGTTGTGTGTTTAGTATTAGTTGTAATGTGTTGTGTGTTTAGTATTAGTTGTAATGTGTTGTGTGTTTAGTATTAGTTGTAATGTGTTGTGTGTTTAGTATTAGTTGTAATGTGTTGTGTGTTTAGTATTAGTTGTAATGTGTTGTGTGTTTAGTATTAGTTGTAATGTGTTGTGTGTTTAGTATTAGTTGTAATGTGTTGTGTGTTTAGTATTAGTTGTAATGTGTTGTGTGTTTAGTATTAGTTGTAATGTGTTGTGTGTTTAGTATTAGTTGTAATGTGTTGTGTGTTTAGTATTAGTTGTAATGTGTTGTGTGTTTAGTATTAGTTGTAATGTGTTGTGTGTTTAGTATTAGTTGTAATGTGTTGTGTGTTTAGTATTAGTTGTAATGTGTTGTGTGTTTAGTATTAGTTGTAATGTGTTGTGTGTTTAGTATTAGTTGTAATGTGTTGTGTGTTTAGTATTAGTTGTAATGTGTTGTGTGTTTAGTATTAGTTGTAATGTGTTGTGTGTTTAGTATTAGTTGTAATGTGTTGTGTGTTTAGTATTAGTTGTAATGCGTTGTGTGTTTAGTATTAGTTGTAATGTGTTGTGTGTTTAGTATTAGTTGTAATGTGTTGTGTGTTTAGTATTAGTTGTAATGTGTTGTGTGTTTAGTATTAGTTGTAATGTGTTGTGTGTTTAGTATTAGTTGTAATGTGTTGTGTGTTTAGTATTAGTTGTAATGTGTTGTGTGTTTAGTATTAGCTGTATTGTGTGTTTAGTATTAGTTGTAATGTGTTGTGTGTTTAGTATTAGTTGTAATGTGTTGTGTGTTTAGTATTAGTTGTAATGTGTTGTGTGTTTAGTATTAGTTGTAATGTGTTTGTGTGTTTAGTATTAGTTGTAATGTGTTGTGTGTTTAGTATTAGTTGTAATGTGTTGTGTGTTTAGTATTAGTTGTAATGTGTTGTGTGTTTAGTATTAGTTGTAATGTGTTGTGTGTTTAGTATTAGTTGTAATGTGTTGTGTGTTTAGTATTAGTTGTAATGTGTTGTGTGTTTAGTATTAGTTGTAATGTGTTGTGTGTTTAGTATTAGTTGTAATGTGTTTGTGTGTTTAGTATTAGTTGTAATGTGTTGTGTGTTTAGTATTAGTTGTAATGTGTTGTGTGTTTAGTATTAGTTGTAATGTGTTGTGTGTTTAGTATTAGTTGTAATGTGTTGTGTGTTTAGTATTAGTTGTAATGTGTTGTGTGTTTAGTATTAGTTGTAATGTGTTGTGTGTTTAGTATTAGTTGTAATGTGTTGTGTGTTTAGTATTAGTTGTAATGTGTTGTGTGTTTAGTATTAGTTGTAATGTGTTGTGTGTTTAGTATTAGTTGTAATGTGTTGTGTGTTTAGTATTAGTTGTAATGTGTTGTGTGTTTAGTATTAGTTGTAATGTGTTGTGTGTTTAGTATTAGTTGTATATGTGTTGTGTGTTTAGTATTAGTTGTAATGTGTTGTGTGTTTAGTATTAGTTGTAATGTGTTGTGTGTTTAGTATTAGTTGTAATGTGTTGTGTGTTTAGTATTAGTTGTAATGTGTTGTGTGTTTAGTATTAGTTGTAATGTGTTGTGTGTTTAGTATTAGTTGTAATGTGTTGTGTGTTTAGTATTAGTTGTAATGTGTTGTGTGTTTAGTATTAGTTGTAATGTGTTGTGTGTTTAGTATTAGTTGTAATGTGTGTGTGTTTAGTATTAGTTGTAATGTGTTGTGTGTTTAGTATTAGTTGTAATGTGTTGTGTGTTTAGTATTAGTTGTAATGTGTTGTGTGTTTAGTATTAGTTGTAATGTGTTGTGTGTTTAGTATTAGTTGTAATGTGTTGTGTGTTTAGTATTAGTTGTAATGTGTTGTGTGTTTAGTATTAGTTGTAATGTGTTGTGTGTTTAGTATTAGTTGTAATGTGTTGTGTGTTTAGTATTAGTTGTAATGTGTTGTGTGTTTAGTATTAGTTGTAATGTGTTGTGTGTTTAGTATTAGTTGTAATGTGTTGTGTGTTTAGTATTAGTTGTAATGTGTTGTGTGTTTAGTATTAGTTGTAATGTGTTGTGTGTTTAGTATTAGTTGTAATGTGTTGTGTGTTTAGTATTAGTTGTAATGTGTTGTGTGTTTAGTATTAGTTGTAATGTGTTGTGTGTTTAGTATTAGTTGTAATGTGTTGTGTGTTTAGTATTAGTTGTAATGTGTTGTGTGTTTAGTATTAGTTGTAATGTGTTGTGTGTTTAGTATTAGTTGTAATGTGTTGTGTGTTTAGTATTAGTTGTAATGTGTTGTGTGTTTAGTATTAGTTGTAATGTGTTGTGTGTTTAGTATTAGTTGTAATGTGTTGTGTGTTTAGTATTAGTTGTAATGTGTTGTGTGTTTAGTATTAGTTGTAATGTGTGTGTGTTTAGTATTAGTTGTAATGTGTTGTGTGTTTAGTATTAGTTGTAATGTGTTGTGTGTTTAGTATTAGTTGTAATGTGTTGTGTGTTTAGTATTAGTTGTAATGTGTTGTGTGTTTAGTATTAGTTGTATGTGTTGTGTGTTTAGTATTAGTTGTAATGTGTTGTGTGTTTAGTATTAGTTGTAATGTGTTGTGTGTTTAGTATTAGTTGTAATGTGTTGTGTGTTTAGTATTAGTTGTAATGTGTTGTGTGTTTAGTATTAGTTGTAATGTGTTGTGTGTTTAGTATTAGTTGTAATGTGTTGTGTGTTTAGTATTAGTTGTAATGTGTTGTGTGTTTAGTATTAGTTGTAATGTGTTGTGTGTTTAGTATTAGTTGTTGTGTTGTGTGTTTAGTATTAGTTGTAATGTGTTGTGTGTTTAGTATTAGTTGTAATGTGTTGTGTGTTTAGTATTAGTTGTAATGTGTTGTGTGTTTAGTATTAGTTGTAATGTGTTGTGTTTAGTATTAGTTGTAATGTGTTGGTGTTTAGTATTAGTTGTAATGTGTTGTGTGTTTAGTATTAGTTGTAATGTGTTGTGTGTTTAGTATTAGTTGTAATGTGTTGTGTGTTTAGTATTAGTTGTAATGTGTTGTGTGTTTAGTATTAGTTGTAATGTGTTGTGTGTTTAGTATTAGTTGTAATGTGTTGTGTGTTTAGTATTAGTTGTAATGTGTTGTGTGTTTAGTATTAGTTGTAATGTGTTGTGTGTTTAGTATTAGTTGTAATGTGTTGTGTGTTTAGTATTAGTTGTAATGTGTGTGTTTAGTATTAGTTGTAATGTGTTGTGTGTTTAGTATTAGTTGTAATGTGTTGTGTGTTTAGTATTAGTTGTAATGTGTTGTGTGTTTAGTATTAGTTGTAATGTGTTGTGTGTTTAGTATTAGTTGTAATGTGTTGTGTGTTTAGTATTAGTTTGTAATGTGTTGTGTGTTTAGTATTAGTTGTAATGTGTTGTGTGTTTAGTATTAGTTGTAATGTGTTGTGTGTTTAGTATTAGTTGTAATGTGTTGTGTGTTTAGTATTAGTTGTAATGTGTTGTGTGTTTAGTATTAGTTGTAATGTGCTGTGTGTTTAGTATTAGTTGTAATGTGTTGTGTGTTTAGTATTAGTTGTAATGTGTTGTGTGTTTAGTATTAGTTGTAATGTGTTGTGTGTTTAGTATTAGTTGTAATGTGTTGTGTGTTTAGTATTAGTTGTAATGTGTTGTGTGTTTAGTATTAGTTGTAATGTGTTGTGTGTTTAGTATTAGTTGTAATGTGTTTGTGTGTTTAGTATTAGTTGTAATGTGTTGTGTGTTTAGTATTAGTTGTAATGTGTTGTGTGTTTAGTATTAGTTGTAATGTGTTGTGTGTTTAGTATTAGTTGTAATGTGTTGTGTGTTTAGTATTAGTTGTAATGTGTTGTGTGTTTAGTATTAGTTGTAATGTGTTGTGTGTTTAGTATTAGTTGTAATGTGTTGTGTGTTTAGTATTAGTTGTAATGTGTTGTGTGTTTAGTATTAGTTGTAATGTGTGTTTAGTATTAGTTGTAATGTGTTGTGTGTTTAGTATTAGTTGTAATGTGTTGTGTTTAGTATTAGTTGTAATGTGTTGTGTGTTTAGTATTAGTTGTAATGTGTTTGTGTGTTTAGTATTAGTTGTAATGTGTTGTGTGTTTAGTATTAGTTGTAATGTGTTGTGTGTTTAGTATTAGTTGTAATGTGTTGTGTGTTTAGTATTAGTTTGTAATGTGTTGTGTGTTTAGTATTAGTTGTAATGTGTTGTGTGTTTAGTATTAGTTGTAATGTGTTGTGTGTTTAGTATTAGTTGTAATGTGTTGTGTTTAGTATTAGTTGTAATGTGTTGTGTGTTTAGTATTAGTTGTAATGTGTTGTGTGTTTAGTATTAGTTGTAATGTGGTGTGTGTTTAGTATTAGTTGTTGTGTGTTTAGTATTCGTTGTAATGTGTTGTGTGTTTAGTATTAGTTGTAATGTGGTGTGTGTTTAGTATTAGTTGTAATGTGTTGTGTGTTTAGTATTAGTTGTAATGTGTTGTGTTTAGTATTAGTTGTAATGTGTTGTGTGTTTAGTATTAGTTGTAATGTGTTGTGTGTTTAGTATTAGTTGTAATGTGTTGTGTGTTTAGTATTAGTTGTAATGTGTTGTGTGTTTAGTATTAGTTGTAATGTGTTGTGTGTTTAGTATTAGTTGTAATGTGTGTGTGTTTAGTATTAGTTGTAATGTGTTGTGTGTTTAGTATTAGTTGTAATGCGTTGTGTGTTTAGTATTAGTTGTAATGTGTTGTGTGTTTAGTATTAGTTGTAATGTGTTGTGTGTTTAGTATTAGTTGTAAATGTGTTGTGTGTTTAGTATTAGTTGTAATGTGTTGTGTGTTTAGTATTAGTTGTAATGTGTTGGTGTTTAGTATTAGTTGTAATGTGTTGTGTGTTTAGTATTAGTTGTAATGTGTTGTGTGTTTAGTATTAGTTGTAATGTGTTGTGTGTTTAGTATTAGTTGTAATGTGTTGTGTGTTTAGTATTAGTTGTAATGTGTTGTGTTTAGTATTAGTTGTAATGTGTTGTGTGTTTAGTATTAGTTGTAATGTGTCGTGTGTTTAGTATTAGTTGTAATGTGTTGTTGTGTTTAGTATTAGTTGTAATGTGTTGTGTGTTTAGTATTAGTTGTAATGTGTTGTGTGTTTAGTATTAGTTGTAATGTGTTGTGTTTAGTATTAGTTGTAATGTGTTGTGTGTTTAGTATTAGTTGTAATGTGTTGTGTGTTTAGTATTAGTTGTAATGTGTTGTGTGTTTAGTATTAGTTGTAATGTGTTGTGTGTTTAGTATTAGTTGTAATGTGTTGTGTGTTTAGTATTAGTTGTAATGTGTTGTGTGTTTAGTATTAGTTGTAATGTGTTGTGTGTTTAGTATTAGTTGTAATGTGTTTGTGTGTTTAGTATTAGTTGTAATGTGTTGTGTGTTTAGTATTAGTTGTAATGCGTTGTGTGTTTAGTATTAGTTGTAATGTGTTGTGTGTTTAGTATTAGTTGTAATGTCGTTGTGTGTTTAGTATTAGTTGTAATGTGTTGTGTGTTTAGTATTAGTTGTAATGTGTTGTGTGTTTAGTATTAGTTGTAATGTGTTGTGTGTTTAGTATTAGTTGTAATGTGTTTGTGTGTTTAGTATTAGTTGTAATGTGTGTGTGTTTAGTATTAGCTGTAATGTGTTGTGTGTTTAGTATTAGTTGTAATGTGTTGTGTGTTTAGTATTAGTTGTAATGTGTTGTGTGTTTAGTATTAGTTGTAATGTGTTGTGTGTTTAGTATTAGTTGTAATGTGTTGTGTGTTTAGTATTAGTTGTAATGTGTTTGTGTGTTTAGTATTAGTTGTAATGTGTTGTGTGTTTAGTATTAGTTGTAATGCGTTGTGTGTTTAGTATTAGTTGTAATGTGTTTGTGTGTTTAGTATTAGTTGTAATGTGTTGTGTGTTTAGTATTAGTTGTAATGTGTTTGTGTGTTTAGTATTAGTTGTAATGTGTTGTGTTTAGTATTAGTTGTAATGTGTTGTGTGTTTAGTATTAGTTGTAATGTGTTGTGTGTTTAGTATTAGTTGTAATGTGTTGTGTGTTTAGTATTAGTTGTAATGTGTTGTGTGTTTAGTATTAGTTGTAATGTGTTGTGTGTTTAGTATTAGTTGTAATGTGGTTGTGTGTTTAGTATTAGTTGTAATGTGTTGTGTGTTTAGTATTAGTTGTAATGTGTTGTGTGTTTAGTATTAGTTGTAATGTGTTGTGTGTTTAGTATTAGTGTAATGCGTTGTGTGTTTAGTATTAGTTGTAATGTGTTGTGTGTTTAGTATTAGCTGTAATGTGTTGTGTGTTTAGTATTAGTTGTAATGTGTTGTGTGTTTAGTATTAGTTGTAATGTGTTGTGTGTTTAGTATTAGTTGTAATGTGTTGTGTGTTTAGTATTAGTTGTAATGTGTTGTGTGTTTAGTATTAGTTGTAATGTGTTGTGTGTTTAGTATTAGTTGTAATGTGTTGTGTGTTTAGTATTAGTTGTAATGTGTTGTGTGTTTAGTATTAGTTGTAATGTGTTGTGTGTTTAGTATTAGTTGTATGTGTGTTTAGTATTAGTTGTAATGTGTTGTGTGTTTAGTATTAGTTGTAATGCGTTGTGTGTTTAGTATTAGTTGTAATGTGTCTGTGTGTTTAGTATTAGTTGTAATGTGTTGTGTGTTTAGTATTAGTTGTAATGTGTGTTTAGTAATAGTTGTAATTGTGTGTTTAGTATTAGTTGTAATGTGTTGTGTGTTTAGTATTAGTTGTAATGTGTTGTGTTTAGTATTAGTTGTAATGTGTTGTGTGTTTAGTATTAGTTGTAATGTGTTGTGTGTTTAGTATTAGTTGTAATGTGTTGTGTGTTTAGTATTAGTTGTAATGTGTTGTGTGTTTAGTATTAGTTGTAATGTGTCTGTGTGTTTAGTATTAGTTGTAATGCGTTGTGTGTTTAGTATTAGTTGTAATGTGTTTGTGTGTTTAGTATTAGTTGTAAATGTGTTGTGTGTTTAGTATTAGTTGTAATGTGTTGTGTGTTTAGTATTAGTTGTAATGTGTTGTGTGTTTAGTATTAGTTGTAATGTGTTGTGTGTTTAGTATTAGTTGTAATGTGTTGTGTGTTTAGTATTAGTTGTAATGTGTTGTGTGTTTAGTATTAGTTGTAATGTGTTGTGTGTTTAGTATTAGTTGTAATGTGTTGTGTTTAGTATTAGTTGTAATGTGTTGTGTGTTTAGTATTAGTTGTAATGTGTTGTGTGTTTAGTATTAGTTGTAATGTGTTTGTGTGTTTAGTATTAGTTGTAATGTGTTGTGTGTTTAGTATTAGTTGTAATGTGTTGTGTGTTTAGTATTAGTTGTAATGTGTTGTGTGTTTAGTATTAGTTGTAATGTGTTGTGTGTTTAGTATTAGTTGTAATGTGTTGTGTGTTTAGTATTAGTTGTAATGTGTTGTGTGTTTAGTATTAGTTGTAATGTGTTGTGTGTTTAGTATTAGTTGTAATGTGTTTGTGTGTTTAGGTATTAGTTGTAATGTGTTGTGTGTTTAGTATTAGTTGTAATGTGTTTGTGTTTAGTATTAGTTGTAATGTGTTGTGTGTTTAGTATTAGTTGTAATGTGTTGTGTGTTTAGTATTAGTTGTAATGTGTTGTGTGTTTAGTATTAGTTGTGTGTTTAGTAATAGTTGTAATGTGTGTTTGCTTAGTATTAGTTGTAATGTGTTGTGTGTTTAGTATTAGTTGTAATGTGTTTGTGTTTAGTATTAGTTGTAATGTGTTGTGTGTTTAGTATTAGTTGTAATGTGTTGTGTGTTTAGTATTAGTTGTAATGTGTTGTGTGTTTAGTATTAGTTGTAATGTGTTGTGTGTTTAGTATTAGTTGTAATGTGTGTGTTTAGTATTAGTTGTAATGTGTTGTGTGTTTAGTATTAGTTGTAATGTGTTGTGTGTTTAGTATTAGTTGTAATGCGTTGTGTGTTTAGTATTAGTTGTAATGTGTTGGTGTTTAGTATTAGTTGTAATGTGTTGTGTGTTTAGTATTAGTTGTAATGTGTTGTGTGTTTAGTATTAGTTGTAATGCGTTGTGTGTTTAGTATTAGTTGTAATGTGTTGTGTGTTTAGTATTAGTTGTAATGTGTTGTGTGTTTAGTATTAGTTGTAATGTGTTGTGTGTTTAGTATTAGTTGTAATGTGTTGTGTGTTTAGTATTAGTTGTAATGTGTTGTGTGTTTAGTATTAGTTGTAATGTGTTTGTGTGTTTAGTATTAGTTGTAATGTGTTGTGTGTTTAGTATTAGTTGTAATGTGTTGTGTGTTTAGTATTAGTTGTAATGCTGTTGTGTGTTTAGTATTAGTTGTAATGTGTTGTAGTGTTTAGTATTAGTTGTAATGTGTTGTGTGTTTAGTATTAGTTGTAATGTGTTGTGTGTTTAGTATTAGTTGTAATGTGTTGTGTGTTTAGTATTAGTTGTAATGTGTTGTGTGTTTAGTATTATCTGTAATGTGTTGTGTGTTTAGTATTAGTTGTAATGTGTTGTGTGTTTAGTATTAGTTGTAATGTGTTGTGTGTTTAGTATTAGTTGTAATGTGTTGTGTGTTTAGTATTAGTTGTAATGTGTTGGTGTTTAGTATTAGTTGTAATGTGTGTGTTTAGTATTAGTTGTAATGTGTTGTGTGTTTAGTATTAGTTGTAATGTGTTGTGTGTTTAGTATTAGTTGTAATGTGTTGTGTGTTTAGTATTAGTTGTAATGTGTTGTGTGTTTAGTATTAGTTGTAATGTGTTGTGTGTTTAGTATTAGTTGTAATGTGTTGTGTGTTTAGTATTAGTTGTAATGTGTTGTGTGTTTAGTATTAGTTGTAATGTGTTGTGTGTTTAGTATTAGTTGTAATGTGTTTGTGTGTTTAGTATTAGTTGTAATGTGTTGTGTGTTTAGTATTAGTTGTAATGTGTTGTGTGTTTAGTATTAGCTGTAATGTGTTGTGTGTTTAGTATTAGTTGTAATGTGTTGTGTGTTTAGTATTAGTTGTAATGTGTTTGTGTGTTTAGTATTAGTTGTAATGTGTTGTGTGTTTAGTATTAGTTGTAATGTGTTGTGTGTTTAGTATTAGTTGTAATGTGTTGTGTGTTTAGTATTAGTTGTAATGTGTTTGTGTGTTTAGTATTAGTTGTAATGTGTTGTGTGTTTAGTATTAGTTGTAATGTGTTGTGTGTTTAGTATTAGTTGTAATGTGTTGTGTGTTTAGTATTAGTTGTAATGTGTTGTGTGTTTAGTATTAGTTGTAATGTGTTGTGTGTTTAGTATTAGTTGTAATGTGTTGTGTGTTTAGTATTAGTTGTATGTGTGTGTTTAGTATTAGCTGTAATGTGTTGTGTGTTTAGTATTAGTTGTAATGTGTTGTGTGTTTAGTATTAGTTGTAATGCGTGTGTTTAGTATTAGTTGTAATGTGTTGTGTGTTTAGTATTAGTTGTAATGTGTTGTGTTTAGTATTAGTTGTAATGTGTTGTGTGTTTAGTATTAGTTGTAATGTGTTGTGTGTTTAGTATTAGTTGTAATGTGTTGTGTTTAGTATTAGTTGTAATGTGTTGTGTGTTTAGTATTAGTTGTAATGTGTTGTGTGTTAGTATTAGTTGTAATGTGTTGTGTGTTTAGTATTAGTTGTAATGTGTTGTGTGTTTAGTATTAGTTGTAATGTGTTGTGTGTTTAGTATTAGTTGTAATGTGTTTGTGTTTAGTATTAGTTGTAATGTGTTGTGTGTTTAGTATTAGTTGTAATGTGTTGTGTGTTTAGTATTAGTTGTAATGTGTTGTGTGTTTAGTATTAGTTGTAATGTGTTGTGTTTTTGTGTGTTTAGTATTAGTTGTAATGTGTTGTGTGTTTAGTATTAGTTGTAATGTGTTGTGTGTTTAGTATTAGTTGTAATGTGTTGTGTGTTTAGTATTAGTTGTAATGTGTTGTGTGTTTAGTATTAGTTGTAATGTGTTGTGTGTTTAGTATTAGTTGTAATGTGTTGTGTGTTTAGTATTAGTTGTAATGTGTTGTGTGTTTAGTATTAGTGTAATGTGTTGTGTGTTTAGTATTAGTTGTAATGTGTGTGTGTTTAGTATTAGTTGTAATGTGTTGTGTGTTTAGTATTAGTTGTAATGTTTGTGTGTTTAGTATTAGTTGTAATGTGTTGTGTGTTTAGTATTAGTTGTAATGTGTGTGTTTAGTATTAGTTGTAATGTGTTGTGTGTTTAGTATTAGTTGTAATGTGTTGTGTGTTTAGTATTAGTTGTAATGTGTTGTGTGTTTAGTATTAGTTGTAATGTGTTGTGTGTTTAGTATTAGTTGTAATGTGTGTTTAGTATTAGTTGTAATGTGTTGTGTGTTTAGTATTAGTTGTAATGTGTTGTGTGTTTAGTATTAGCTGTAATGTGTTGTGTGTTTAGTATTAGTTGTAATGTGTTTGTGTGTTTAGTATTAGTTGTAATGCGTTGTGTGTTTAGTATTAGTTGTAATGTGTTGTGTGTTTAGTATTAGTTGTAATGTGTTGTGTGTTTAGTATTAGTTGTAATGTGTTTGTGTGTTTAGTATTAGTTGTAATGTGTTGTGTGTTTAGTATTAGTTGTAATGTGTTGTGTGTTTAGTATTAGTTGTAATGTGTTGTGTGTTTAGTATTAGTTGTAATGTGTTGTGTGTTTAGTATTAGTTGTAATGTGTTGTGTGTTTAGTATTAGTTGTAATGTGTTGTGTTTAGTATTAGTTGTAATGTGTTGTGTGTTTAGTATTAGTTGTAATGTGTGTGTTAGTATTAGTTGTAATGTGTTGTGTGTTTAGTATTAGTTGTAACGTGTTGTGTTTAGTATTAGTTGTAATGTGTTGTGTGTTTAGTATTAGTTGTAATGTGTTGTGTGTTTAGTATTAGTTGTAATGTGTTGTGTGTTTAGTATTAGTTGTAATGTGTTGTGTGTTTAGTATTAGTTGTAATGTGTTTTGTGTGTTTAGTATTAGTTGTAATGTGTTGTGTGTTTAGTATTAGTTGTAATGTGTGTGTTTAGTATTAGTTGTAATGTGTTGTGTGTTTAGTATTAGTTGTAATGTGTTGTGTGTTTAGTATTAGTTGTAAATGTGTTGTGTGTTTAGTATTAGTTGTAATGTGTCTGTGTTTAGTATTAGCTGTATGTGTTGTGTGTTTAGTATTAGTTGTAATGTGTCGTGTGTTTAGCATTAGTTGTAATGTGTCGGTGTTTAGTATTAGTTGTAATGTGTTGTGTGTTTAGTATTAGTTTGTAATGTTGTGGTTTAGTATTAGTTGTAATGTGTTGTGTGTTAGTATTAGTTGTAATGTGTTGTGTGTTTAGTATTAGTTGTAATGTGTTGTGTGTTTAGTATTAGTTGTAATGTGTTAGTGTGTTTAGTATTAGTTGTAATGTGTTGTGTGTTTAGTATTAGTTGTAATGTGTTATGTGTTTAGTATTAGTTGTAATGTGTTGTGTGTTTAGTATTAGTTGTAATGTGTTGTGTGTTTAGTATTAGTTGTAATGTGTTGTGTGTTTAGTATTAGTTGTAATGTGTTGTGTGTTTAGTATTAGTTGTAATGCGTTGTGTGTTTAGTATTAGTTGTAATGTCGTTTGTGTGTTTAGTATTAGTTGTAATGCGTTGTGTGTTTAGTATTAGTTGTAACGTTTGTGTGTTTAGTATTAGTTGCAATGTGTTGTGTGTTTAGTATTAGTTGTAATGTGTTGTGTGTTTAGTATTAGTTGTAATGTGTTGTGTGTTTAGTATTAGTTGTAATGTGTTGTGTGTTTAGTATTAGTTGTAATGTGTTGTGTGTTTAGTATTAGTTGTAATGTGTTGTGTGTTTAGTATTAGTTGTAATGTGTTGTGTTTAGTATTGTGTGTGTGTCTAGTATTAGTTGTCTGTGTGTGTTTAGTATTAGTTGTAATGTGTTGTGTGTTTAGCATTAGTTGTAATGTGTTGTGTGTTTAGTATTAGTTGTAATGTGTTGTGTGTTTAGTATTAGTTGTAATGTGTTGTGTGTTTAGTATTAGTTGTAATGTGTTGTGTGTTTAGTATTAGTTGTAATGTGTTGTGTGTTTAGTATTAGTTGTAATGTGTTGTGTGTTTAGTATTAGTTGTAATGTGTTGTGTGTTTAGTATTAGTTGTACTGTGTGTTTATTATTAGTTGCAATGTGTTGTGTGTTTAGTATTAGTTGTAATGTGTTGTGTGTTTAGTATTAGTTGTAATGTGTGTGTGTTTAGTATTAGTTGTAATGTGTTGTGTGTTTAGTATTAGTTGTAATGTGTCGTGTGTTTAGTATTAGTTGTAATGCGTTGTGTGTTTAGTATTAGTTGTAATGTGTGTGTGTTTAGTATTAGTTGTAATGTGTTGTGTTTAGTATTAGTTGTAATGTGTTGTGTGTTTAGTATTAGTTGTAATGTGTTGTGTGTTTAGTATTAGTTGTAATGTGTTGTGTGTTTAGTATTAGTTGTAATGTGTTGTGTTTAGTATTAGTTGTAATGTGTTGTGTGTTTAGTATTAGTTGTAATGTGTTTGTGTGTTTAGTATTAGTTGTAATGTGTTGTGTGTTTAGTATTAGTTGTAATGTGTGTGTTTAGTATTAGTTGTAAGTTGTGTGTTTTAGTATTAGTTGTAATGTGTTTGTGTGTTTAGTATTAGTTGTAATGTGTTGTGTGTTTAGTATTGTAATGTGTGTGTTTAGTATTAGTTGTAATGTGTTGTGTGTTTAGTATTAGTTGTAATGTGTTATGTGTTTAGTATTAGTTGTAATGTGTTGTGTGTTTAGTATTAGTTGTTGGTGTGTTTAGTATTAGTTGTATTTGTGTGTTTAGTATTAGTTGTAATGTGTTGTGTGTTTAGTATTAGTTGTAATGTGTTGTGTGTTTAGTATTAGTTGTAATGTGTTTGTGTGTTTAGTATTAGTTGTAATGTGTTGTGTGTTTAGTATTAGTTGTAATGTGTTGTGTGTTTAGTATTAGTTGTAATGTGTTGTGTGTTTAGTATTAGTTGTAATGTGTTGTGTTTAGTATTAGTTGTAATGTGTTAGTGTTTAGTATTAGTTGTAATGTGTTGTGTGTTTAGTATTAGTTGTAATGTGTTGTGTGTTTAGTATTAGTTGTAATGTGTTGTGTGTTTAGTATTAGTTGTAATGTGTTGTGTGTTTAGTATTAGTTGTAATGTGTTGTGTGTTTAGTATTAGTTGTAATGTGTTGTGTGTTTAGTATTAGTTGTAATGTGTGTGTTTAGTATTAGTTGTAATGCGTTGTGTGTTTAGTATTAGTTGTAATGTGTTGTGTGTTTAGTATTAGTTGTAATGTGTTGTGTGTTTAGTATTAGTTGTAATGTGTTGTGTGTTTAGTATTAGTTGTAATGTGTTGTGTGTTTAGCATTAGTTGTAATGTGTCGTGTGTTTAGTATTAGTTGTAATGTGTTTGTGTTTAGTATTAGTTTGTAATGTGTTGTGTGTTTAGTATTAGTGTAATGTGTTGTGTGTTTAGTATTAGTTGTAAGTGTGTGTAATGTCGTGTGTGTTTAGTATTAGTTGTAATGTGTTGTGTGTTTAGTATTAGTTGTAATGTGTTGTGTGTTTAGTATTAGTTGTAATGTGTTGTGTGTTTAGTATTAGTTGTAATGTGTTGTGTGTTTAGTATTAGTTGTAATGTGTTGTGTGTTTAGTATTAGTTGTAATGTGTTGTGTGTTTAGTATTAGTTGTAATGTGTTTGTGTGTTTAGTATTAGTTGTAATGTGTTGTGTGTTTAGTATTAGTTGTAATGTGTTGTGTGTTTAGTATTAGTTGTAATGTGTTATGTGTTTAGTATTAGTTGTAATGTGTTGTGTGTTTAGTATTAGTTGTAATGTGTTGTGTGTTTAGTATTAGTTGTAATGTGTTGTGTGTTTAGTATTAGTTGTAATGTGTTGGTGTTTAGTATTAGTTGTAATGTGTTGTGTGTTTAGTATTAGTTGTAATGTGTTGTGTTTAGTATTAGTTGTAATGTGTTGTGTGTTTAGTATTAGTTGTAATGTGTTGTGTGTTTAGTATTAGTTGTAATGTGTTGTGTGTTTCGTATTAGTTGTAACGTGTTGTGTGTTTAGTATTAGTTGTAATGTGTTGTGTGTTTAGTATTAGTTGTAATGTGTTGTGTGTTTAGTATTAGTTGTAATGTGTTGTGTGTTTAGTATTAGCTGTAATGTGTTGTGTGTTTAGTATTAGTTGTAATGTGTTTGTGTGTTTAGTATTAGTTGTAATGTGTTGTGTGTTTAGTATTAGTTGTAATTTGTGTGTTTAGTATTAGCTGTAATGTGTTGTGTGTTTAGTATTAGTTGTAATGTGTTGTGTGTTTAGTATTAGTTGTAATGTGTTGTGTGTTTAGTATTAGTTGTAATGTGTTGTGTGTTTAGTATTAGTTGTAATGTGTTGTGTGTTTAGTATTAGTTGTAATGTGTTGTGTGTTTAGTATTAGTTGTAATGTGTTGTGTGTTTAGTATTAGTTTAATGTGTTGTGTGTTTAGTATTAGTTGTAATGTGTTGTGTGTTTAGTATTAGTTGTAATGTGTTGTGTGTTTAGTATTAGTTTGTAATGTGTTGTGTGTTTAGTATTAGTTGTAATGTGTTGTGTGTTTAGTATTAGTTGTAATGTGTTGTGTGTTTAGTATTAGTTGTAATGTGTTGTGTGTTTAGTATTAGTTTGTTGTGTTGTGTGTTTAGTATTAGTTGTCATGTGTGTGTTTAGTATTAGTTGTAATGTGTTGTGTGTTTAGTATTAGTTGTAATGTGTTGTGTGTTTAGTATTAGTTGTAATGTGTTGTGTGTTTAGTATTAGTTGTAATGTGTTGTGTGTTTAGTATTAGTTGTAATGTGTTTGTGTTTAGTATTAGTTGTAATGTGTTGTGTGTTTAGTATTAGTTGTAATGTGTGTTTTAGTATTAGGTGTGTGTTTAGTAATAGTTGTAATGTGTTGTGTTTAGTATTAGTTGTAATGTGTTTGTGTGTTTAGTATTAGTTGTAATGTGTGTGTTTAGTATTAGTTGTAATGTGTTGTGTGTTTAGTATTAGCTGTAATGTGTTTGTGTGTTTAGTATTAGTTGTAATGTGTTGTGTGTTTAGTATTAGTTGTAATGTGTTGTGTGTTTAGTATTAGTTGTAATGTGTTTGTGTTTAGTATTAGTTGTAATGTGTTGTGTGTTTAGTATTAGTTGTAATGTGTTGTGTGTTTAGTATTAGTTGTAATGTGTTTGTGTGTTTAGTATTAGCTTGTAATGTGTTGTGTGTTTAGTATTAGTTGTATGTGTGTGTTTAGTATTAGTTGTAATGTGTGTGTGTGTTTAGTATTAGTTGTAATGTGTTGTGTGTTTAGTATTAGTTGTAATGTGTTGTGTGTTTAGTATTAGTTGTTGTTGTGTGTTTAGTATTAGCTGTAATGTGTTGTGTGTTTAGTATTAGTTGTAATGTGTTGTGTGTTTAGTATTAGTTGTAATGTGTGTGTGTTTAGTATTAGTTGTAATGTGTTAGTGTTTAGCATTAGTTGTAATGTGTTTGTGTGTTTAGTATTAGTTGTAATGTGTTTGTGTGTTTAGTATTAGTTGTAATGTGTTGTGTGTTTAGTATTAGTTGTAATGTGTCGTGTGTTTAGTATTAGTTGTAATGTGTTTGTGTGTTTAGTATTAGTTGTAATGTGTTGTGTGTTTAGCCTATTAGTTGTAATGTGTTGTGTGTTTAGTATTAGTTGTAATGTGTTGTGTGTTTAGTATTAGTTGTAATGTGTTGTGTGTTTAGTATTAGTTGTAATGTGTTGTGTGTTTAGTATTAGTTGTAATGTGTTTGTGTGTTTAGTATTAGTTGTAATGTGTTTGTGTGTTTAGTATTAGTTGTAATGTGTTGTGTTTAGTATTAGTTGTAATGTGTTGTGTGTTTAGTATTAGTTGTAATGTGTTGTGTGTTTAGTATTAGTTGTAATGTGTTGTGTGTTTAGTATTAGTTGTAATGTGTTGTGTGTTTAGTATTAGTCTGTAATGTGTTGTGTGTTTAGTATTAGTTGTAATGTGTTGTGTTTTAGTATTAGTTGTAATGTGTTGTGTGTTTAGTATTAGTTGTAATGTGTTGTGTGTTTAGTATTAGTTGTATTTTGTGTGTTTAGTATTAGTTGTAATGTCGTCGTGTTTAGTATTAGTTGTAATGTGTTGTGTGTTTAGTATTAGTTGTAATGTGTTATGTGTTTAGTATTAGTTGTAATGTGTTGTGTGTTTAGTATTAGTTGTAATGTGTTGTGTGTTTAGTATTAGTTGTAATGTGTTGTGTGTTTAGTATTAGTTGTAATGTGTTGTGTGTTTAGTATTAGTTGTAATGTGTTGTGTGTTTAGTATTAGTTGTAATGTGTTGTGTGTTTAGTATTAGTTGTAATGTGTTGTGTGTTTAGTATTAGTTGTAATGTGTTGTGTGTTTAGTATTAGTTGTAATGTGTTGTGTGTTTAGTATTAGTTGTAATGTGTTGTGTGTTTAGTATTAGTTGTAATGTGTTGTGTGTTTAGTATTAGTTGTACTGTGTGTGTTTTAGTATTAGTTGTAATGTGTTGTGTGTTTAGTATTAGCTGTAATGTGTGTGTTTAGTATTAGTTGTAATGTGTCTGTGTTTAGTATTAGTTGTAATGTGTTGTGTGTTTAGTATTAGTTGTAATGTGTTGTGTGTTTAGTATTAGTTGTAATGTGTTGTGTGTTTAGTATTAGTTTGTAATGTGTTGTGTGTTTAGTATTAGTTGTAATGTGTTTGTGTGTTTAGTATTAGTTGTAATCGTGTTGTGTGTTTAGTATTAGTTGTAATGTGTTGTGTGTTTAGTATTAGTTGTAATGTGTTGTGTGTTTAGTATTAGTTGTAATGTGTGTGTTTAGTATTGTAATGTGTTGGTGTGTTTAGTATTAGTTGTAATGTGTTGTGTGTTTAGTATTAGTTGTAATGTGTTGTGTGTTTAGTATTAGTTGTAATGTGTTGTGTGTTTAGTATTAGTTGTAATGTGTTGTGTGTTTAGTATTAGTTGTAATGTGTTTGTGTTTAGTATTAGTTGTAATGTGTTGTGTGTTTAGTATTAGTTAATGTGTTGTGTGTTTAGTATTAGTTGTTGTGTGTTTAGTATTAGTTGTTGTGTGTTTAGTATTAGTTGTAATGTGTTGTGTGTTTAGTATTAGCTGTATGTGTTTATAGTTGTAAGTGTTGTGTGTTTAGTATTAGTTGTAATGTGTTGTGTGTTTAGTATTAGTTGTAATGTGTTGTGTGTTTAGTATTAGTTGTAATGTGTTTGTGTGTTTAGTATTAGTTGTAATGTGTTGTGTGTTTAGTATTAGTTGTAATGTGTTGTGTGTTTAGTATTAGTTGTAATGCGTTGTGTGTTTAGTATTAGTTGTAATGTGTTGTGTGTTTAGTATTAGTTGCAATGTGTTGTGTGTTTAGTATTAGTTGTAATGTGTGTGTGTTTAGTATTAGTTGTAATGTGTTGTGTGTTTAGTATTAGTTGTAATGTGTTGTGTGTTTAGTATTAGTTGTAATGTGTTTGTGTGTTTAGTATTAGTTGTAATGTGTCGTGTTTAGTATTAGTTGTAATGTGTTGTGTGTTTAGTATTAGTTGTAATGTGTTGTGTGTTTAGTATTAGTTGTTATGTGTTGTGTGTTTAGTATTAGTTGTAATGTGTTGTGTGTTTAGTATTAGTTGTAATGGTGTTGTGTGTTTAGTATTAGTTGTAATGTGTTGTGTGTTTAGTATTAGTTGTAATGTGTTTGTGTGTTTAGTATTAGTTGTAATGTGTGTTTAGTATTAGTTGTAATGTGTTGTGTGTTTAGTATTAGTTGTAATGTGTCTGTGTGTTTAGTATTAGTTGTAATGTGTTGTGTGTTTAGTATTAGTTGTAATGTGTTGTGTGTTTAGTATTAGTTGTTTGTTGTGTGTTTAGTATTATTGTAATGTGTTGTGTGTTTAGTATTAGTTGTAATGTGTTGTGTGTTTAGTATTAGCTGTAATGTGTGTGTGTTTAGTATTCGTCTGTAATGTGTTGTGTGTTTAGTATTAGTTGTAATGTGTTGTGTGTTTAGTATTAGCTGTAATGTGTTGTGTGTTTAGTATTAGTTGTAATGTGTTGTGTGTTTAGTATTAGTTGTAATGTGTTGTGTGTTTAGTATTAGCTGTAATGTGTTGTGTGTGTTAGTATTAGTTGTAATGTGTTGTGTGTTTAGTATTAGTTGTAATGTGTTGTGTTTAGTATTAGTTGTAATGCGTTGTGTTTAGTATTAGTTGTAATGTGTTGTGTTTTAGTATTAGTTGTAATGTGTTGTGTGTTTAGTATTAGTTGTAATGTGTTGTGTGTTTAGTATTAGTTGTAATGTGTTGTGTGTTTAGTATTGGTTGTAATGTGTTGTGTGTTTAGTATTAGTTGTAATGTGTTGTGTGTTTAGTATTAGTTGTAATGTGTTGTGTGTTTAGTATTAGTTGTAATGTGTTGTGTGTTTAGTATTAGTTGTAATGTGTTGTGTGTTTAGTAATAGTTGTAATGTGTTGTGTGTTTAGTATTAGTTGTAATGTGTTGTGTGTTTAGTATTAGTTGTAATGTGTTTGTGTTTAGTATTAGTTGTAATGTGTTGTGTGTTTAGTATTAGTTGTTTTGTGTGTTTAGTATTAGTTGTAATGTGTTGTGTGTTTAGTATTAGTTGTAATGTGTTTGTGTGTTTAGTATTAGTTGTAATGTGTTGTGTTTAGTATTAGTTGTAATGTGTTGTGTGTTTAGTATTAGTTGTAATGTGTTGTGTGTTTAGTATTAGTTGTAATGTGTTGTGTGTTTAGTATTAGTTGTAATGTGTTGTGTGTTTAGTATTAGTTGTAATGTGTGTTTAGTATTAGTTGTAATGTTTGTGTGTTTAGTATTAGTTGTAATGTGGTGTGTGTTTAGTATTAGTTTGTAATGTGTTTGTGTGTTTAGTATTAGTGTAATGTGTTGTGTGTTTAGTATTAGTTGTAATGCGTTGTGTGTTTAGTATTAGTTGTAATGTGTTGTGTGTTTAGTATTAGTTGTAATGTGTCGGTGTTTAGTATTAGTTGTAATGGTTGTGTGTTTAGTATTAGTTGTAATGTGTTGTGTGTTTAGTATTAGTTGTAATGTGTTTGTGTTTAGTATTAGTTGTAATGTGTTGTGTGTTAGTATTAGTTGTAATGTGTCGTGTGTTTAGTAATAGTTGTAATGTGTTTGTGTGTTTAGTATTAGTTGTAATGTTTTTGTGTTTAGTATTAGTTGTAATGTGTGTGTTTAGTATTAGCTGTAACGTGTGTGTTTAGTATTAGTTGTATGTGTTGTGTGTTTAGTATTAGTTGTAATGTGTTTGTGTGTTTAGTATTAGTTGTAATGTGTTGTGTGTTTAGTATTAGTTGTAATGTGTTGGTGTTTAGTATTAGTTGTAATGTGTTGTGTTTAGTATTAGATGTGTTGTGTGTTTAGTATTAGTTGTTTGTGTGTTTAGTATTAGTTGTAATGTGTTGTGTGTTTAGTATTAGTTGTAATGTGTTGTGTGTTTAGTATTAGTTGTAATGTGTTGTGTGTTTAGTATTAGTTGTAATGTGTTGTGTGTTTAGTAACTTAGCTGTAATGTGTTTGTGTGTTTAGTATTAGTTGTAATGTGTTTTGTGTTTAGTATTAGTTGTAATGTGTTGTGTGTTTAGTATTAGTTGTAATGTGTTTGTGTGTTTAGTATTAGTTGTAATGTGTTGTGTGTTTAGTATTAGTTGTAATGTGTTGAGTGTTTAGTATTAGTTGTAATGTGTCTTGTGTTTAGTATTAGTTGTAATGTGTTGTGTGTTTAGTATTAGTTGTAATGTGTTGTGTGTTTAGTATTAGTTGTGTGTTGTGTGTTTAGTATTAGTTGTAATGTGTTTGTGTGTTTAGTATTAGTTGTAATGCGTTGTGTGTTTAGTATTAGTTGTAATTTTGTGTGTTTAGTATTAGTTGTAATGTGTTTGTGTTTAGTATTAGTTGTAATGTTTGTGTGTTTAGTATTAGTTGTAATGTGTTGTGTGTTTAGTATTAGTTGTAATGTGTTGTGTGTTTTAGTATTAGTTGTAATGTGTTTGTGTGTTTAGTATTAGTTGTAATGTGTTGTGTGTTTAGTATTAGTTGTAATGTGTTGTGTGTTTAGTATTAGTTGCAATGTGTTGTGTGTTTAGTATTAGTTGTAATGTGTTGTGTGTTTAGTAATATTGTAATGTGTTGTGGTTTAGTATTAGTTGTAATGTGTTGTGCGTTTAGTATTAGTTGTATGTGTTGTGTTTAGTATTAGTTGTAATGTGTTTGTGTTTAGTATTAGTTGTAATGTGTTGTGTGTTTAGTATTAGTTGTAATGTAGTTGTGTGTTTAGTATTAGTTGTAATGTGTTGTGTGTTTAGTATTAGTTGTAATGTGTTGTGTGTTTAGTATTAGTTGTAATGTGTTGTGTGTTTAGTATTAGTTGTAATGTGTTGTGTGTTTAGTATTAGTTGTAATGTGTTGTGTGTTTAGTATTAGTTGTAATGTGTTGGTGTTTAGTATTAGTTGTAATTGTTGTGTGTTTAGTATTAGTTGTGATGTGTTGTGTGTTTAGTATTAGTTGTAATGTGTTGTGTGTTTAGTTATTAGTTGTAATGTGTTGTGTGTTTAGTATTAGTTGTAATGTGTTGTGTGTTTAGTATTAGTTGTAATGTGTTGTGTGTTTAGTATTAGTTGTGTTGTGTGTTTAGTATTAGTTGTAATGTGTTGTGTGTTTAGTATTAGTTGTAATGTGTTGCTGTGTTTAGTATTAGTTGTAATGTGTTGTGTGTTTAGTATTAGCTGTAATGTGTTGTGTGTTTAGATTAGCTGTAATTGTGTGTGTTGTATTGTTGTAATGTGAGTGTGTTTAGTATTAGTTGTAATGTGTTGTGTGTTTAGTATTAGTTGTAATGTCGTGTGTGTTTAGTATTAGTTGTAATGTGTTGTGTGTTTAGTATTAGTTGTAATGTGTTTTGTGTTTAGTATTAGTTGTAATGTGTTGTGTGTTTAGTATTAGTTGTAATGTGTTGTGTGTTTAGTATTAGTTGTAATGTGTTGTGTGTTTAGTATTAGTTGTAATGTGTTGTGTGTTTAGTATTAGTTGTAATGTGTTGTGTGTTTAGCATTAGTTGTAATGTGTGTGTGTAGTATTAGTTGAATGTGTCAGGTTTAGTATTAGTTGTAATGTGTTGTGTGTTTAGTATTAGTTGCTAATGTGTTGTGTGTTTAGTATTAGTTGTAATGTGTTGTGTGTTTAGTATTAGTTGTAATGTGTTATGTGTTTAGTATTAGCTGTAATGTGTTGTGTGTTTAGTATTAGTTGTAATGTGTTGTGTGTTTAGTATTAGTTGTTGTGTGTTTAGTATTAGTTTTTGTGTGTTTAGTATTAGTTGTAATGTGTTTGTGTGTTTAGTATTAGTTGTAATGTGTTGTGTGTTTAGTATTAGTTGTAATGTGTTGTGTGTTTAATATTAGTTGTAATGTGTTGTGTGTTTAGTATTAGTTGTAATGTGTTTGTGTTTAGTATTAGTTTGTAATGTGTTGTGTGTTTAGTATTAGTTGTAATGTGTTGTGTGTTTAGTATTAGCTGTAATGTGTGTGTGTGTTTAGCATTAGTTGTAATGTGTTGTGTTTAGTATTAGTTGTAATGTGTTGTGTGTTTAGTATTAGTTGTAATGTGTTGTGTGTTTAGTATTAGTTTGTAATGTGTTGTGTTTAGTATTAGTTGTAATGCGTGTGTGTTTAGTATTAGTTGTAATGTGTTGTGTGTTTAGTATTAGTTGTAATGCTGTGTGTTTAGTATTAGTTGTAATGTGCTGTGTGTTTGTATTAGTTGCAATGTGGTTGTGTGTTTAGTATTAGTTGTCAATGTGTTGTGTGTTTAGTATTAGTTGTAATGTGTTGTGTGTTTAGTATTAGTTGTAATGTGTTTGTGTGTTTAGTATTAGTTGTAATGTGTTGTGTGTTTAGTATTAGTTTGTAATGTGTCTGTGTGTTTAGTATTAGTTGTAATGTGTTTTGTGTTTAGTATTAGTTGTAATGTGTTGTGTGTTTAGTATTAGTTGTAATGTGTTGTGTGTTTAGCATTAGTTGTAATGTGTTGTGTGTTTAGTATTAGTTGTAATGTGTTTGTGCGTTTAGTATTAGCTGTTTGTGTGTTTAGTATTAGTTGTTGTGTGTTTAGTATTAGTTGTAATGTGTTGTGTGTTTAGTATTAGTTGTAATGTGTTGTGTGTTTAGTATTAGTTGTAATGTGTTGTGTGTTTAGTATTAGTTGTAATGTGTTGTGTGTTTAGTATTAGTTGTAATGTGTTGTGTGTTTAGTATTAGTTGTAATGTGTTGTGTGTTTAGTATTAGTTGTAATGACTGTTGTGTGTTTAGTATTAGGTTGTAATGTGTTGTGTTTAGTATTAGTTGTAATGTGTTGTGTGTTTAGTATTAGTTGTAAATGTGTTGTGTGTTTAGTAATAGTTGTAATGTGTTGTGTGTTTAGTAATAGTTGTAATGTGTTTGTGTGTTTAGTATTAGTTGTAATGTGTTGTGTGTTTAGTATTAGTTGTAATGTGTTGTGTGTTTAGTATTAGTTGTAATGTGTTGTGTGTTTAGTATTAGTTGTAATGTGTTGTGTGTTTAGTATTGGTTGTAATGTCGTTGTGTGTTTAGTATTAGTTGTAATGTGTTGTGTGTTTAGTATTAGTTGTAATGTGTTGTGTGTTTAGTATTAGTTGTAATGTGTTGTGTGTTTAGTATTAGTTGTAATGTGTTTGTGTGTTTAGTATTAGTTGTAATGTGTTGTGTGTTTAGTATTAGTTGTAATGTGTTGTGTGTTTAGTATTAGTTGTAAGCGTTGTGTGTTTAGTATTAGTTGTAATGTGTTGTGTGTTTAGTATTAGTTGTAATGTGTCTGTGTTTAGTATTAGTTGTAATGTGTTGTGTGTTTAGTATTAGTTGTAAGTGTGTGTGTTTAGTATTAGTTGTAATGCGTTGTGTGTTTAGTATTAGTTGTAATGTGTTGTGTGTTTAGTATTAGTTGTAATGTGTCGTGGTTTAGTATTAGTTGTAATGTGTTGTGTGTTTAGTATTAGTTGTAATGTGTTTGTGTTTAGTATTAGTTGTAATGTGTTGTGTGTTTATTATTAGTTGTAATGTGTTGTGTGTTTAGTATTAGTTGTAATGTGTTTTTAGTATTAGTTGTAATGTGCTTGTGTGTTTAGTATTAGTCTGTAATGTGTTGTGTGTGCTAGTATTATTGTTGTGTTAGATTAGTTGTTGTGTGTTTAGTATTAGTGTGTAATGCTGTGTGTTTAGTATTAGTTGTAATGTGTTTGTGTGTTTAGTATTAGTTGTAATGTGTCGGTGTTTAGTATTAGTTGCAATGTGTTGTGTGTTTAGTATTAGCTGTAATGTGTTGTGTGTTTAGCATTAGTTGTAATGTGTCATGTGTTTAGCATTAGTTGTAATGTGTCAGTGTTTAGCATAGTTGTAATGTGTTGTGTGTTTAGCATTAGTTGTAATGTGTTGTGTTTTAGTATTAGTTGTAATGTGTTGTGTGTTTAGTATTAGTTGTAATGTGTCATGTGTTTAGTATTAGCTGCAATGTGTTGTGTGTTTAGTATTAGCTTGTAACGTGTATGTTTAGTATTAGATCTAATTGTGTTGTGTGTTTAGTATTAGTTGTAATGTGTTGTGTGTTTAGCATTAGTTGTAATGTGTTAGTGTGTTTAGTATCTAGTTGTAATGTGTTGTGTGTTTAGCATTAGCTGTAATGTGTTCGTGTGTTTAGTATTAGTTGTATGTCGTGTGTGTTTAGTATCAGTTGTAATGTGTCAGTATTTAGTATTATTGTAATGCCTGTGTTGTTTAGTATTAGTTGCTTGCGTTTAGTATTAGTTGTAATGTGTTAGTGTTTAGCATTAGTTGTAATGTTCTTCGTGTGTTTAGTATTAGTTGTAATGTGTTGTGTTTAGCATTAGTTGTATGTGTTAGTATTAGCTGTTATGTGTCGTGTTATTAGTTGTAATGTGTTGTGTGTTTAGTATTAGTTGTAATGTGTTGTGTTTAGTATTAGTTGTAATGTGTGTGTTTAGTATTAGTTGTAATGTTTTGTGTGTTTAGTATTAGTTGTAATGTGTTTGTGTTTTAGTATTAGTTGTAATGTGTGTGTTTAGTATTAGTTGTAATGTGTTGTGTTTAGTATTAGTGTAATGTGTTGTGTGTTTAGTATTGGTTGTAATGTGTTTGGTGTTTAGTATTAGCTGTGTTTGTGTGTTTAGTATTAGTTGTAATGTGTTGTGTGGTTTAGTATTAGTTGTAATGTGTTGTGTGTTTAGTATTAGTTGTAAGTGTTTGTGTGTTTAGTATTAGTTGTAATGCTGTCGGTGTTTAGTATTAGTTGTTGTGTTGTGTGTTTAGTATTAGTTGTAATGTGTTGTGTGTTTAGTATTAGTTGTAATGTGTTGTGTGTTTAGTATTAGTTGTAATGTGTTGTGTGTTTAGTATTAGTTGTAATGTGTTGTGTGTTTAGTATTAGTTGTAATGTGTTGTGTGTTTAGTATTAGTTGTAATGTGTTTGTGTGTTTCAGTATTAGTTGTAATGTGTTGTGTGTTTAGTATTAGTTGTAATGTGTTGTGTGTTTAGTATTAGTTGTAATGTGTGTGTGTTTAGTATTAGTTGTAGTGTGTGTGTTTAGTATTAGTTGTAATGCGTTGTGTGTTTAGTATTAGTTGTAATGTGTTGTGTGTTTAGTATTAGTTGTAATGCGTCGTGTGTTTAGTAATTAGCTGTAATGTGTTGTGTGTTTAGTATTAGTTGTAATGTGTTGTGTGTTTAGTATTAGTTGTAATGTGTTGTGTTTAGTATTAGTTGTAATGTGTTGTGTGTTTAGTATTATTGTCAGTTTTGTGTTTAGTATTAGTTGTAATGTATTGTGTGTTTAGTATTAGTTGTAATGTTGTGTGCTTAGTATTAGTTGTAATGTGTTTGTGTTTTAGTATTAGTTGTAATGTTTGTGTGTTTAGTATTAGTTGTAATGTGTTGTGTGTTTAGTATTAGTTGTAATGTGTTTGTGTGTTAGTATTAGTTGTAATGTGTTGTTGTGTGTTTAGTATTATGTAATGTGTTGTGTGTTTAGTATTAGTGTAATGTGTGTGTTTAGTATTAGTTGTAATGTGTTGTGTGTTTAGTATTTAGTTGTAATGTTTGTGTGTTTAGTATTAGTTGTAATGTGTTTGTGTGTTTAGTATTAGCTGTAATGTGTTGTGTGCGTTTAGTATTAGTTGTAATGTGTTGTGTGTTTAGTATTAGTTGTAATGTGTTGTGTGTTTAGTATTAGTTGTAATGTGTTGTGTGTTTAGTATTAGTTGTAATGTGTTGGTGTTTAGTATTAGTTGTAATGTGTTGTGTGTTTAGTATTAGTTGTAATGTGTTGTGTGTTTAGTAATAGTTGTAATGTGTTGTGTGTTTAGTATTAGTTGTAATGTGTTAGTGTTTAGTATTAGTTGTAATGTGTTGTGTGTTTAGTATTAGTTGTAATGTGTTGTGTTTAGTATTAGTTGTAATGTGTGTGTTTAGTATTAGTTGTAAGTGTTGGTGTTTTTTAGTTTGCATTTGTGTGTTTTTATAGTATTAGTTGTAAGTGTGTGTTTAGTATTAGGTTTGTTTTGTGTGGTTTAGTATTAGTTGTAATGTGTTTGTGTGTTTAATATTAGTTGTAATGTGTTGTGTGTTTAGTATTAGTTGTAATGTAGTTGTGTTTAGTAATAGCTGTAATGCGGTTGTGTGTTTAGTATTATTTGTAATGTGTTTATGTGTTTAGTATTAGTTGTAATGTGTTGTGTGTTTAGTATTAGTTGTAATGTAGTTGTGTGTTTAGTATTAGCTGTAATGTGTTGTGTGTTTAGTATTAGTTGAATGTGTTGTGTGTTTAGTATTAGTTGTAATGTGTTGTGTGTTTAGTATTAGTTGTAATGTGTCGTGTGTTTTAGTATTAGTTGTAATGTGTTTGTGTGTTTAGTATTAGTTGTAATGTGTTGTTGTGTGTTTAGTATTAGTTGTAATGCTGTGTGTTTAGTATTAGTTGTAATGTGTTTTGTGTTTAGTATTAGTTGTAATGTGTTGTGTGTTTAGTATTAGTTGTAATGTGGTTGTTTTAGTATGTTGTCAGTGTGTTTAGTATTAGTTGTAATGTGGGTGTGTGTTTAGTATTAGTTGTAATGTGTTGTAGCTGCAGTGTTTAGTATTAGTTGTAATGTGTTGTGTGTTTAGTATTAGTTGTAATGTGTTGTGTGTTTAGTATTAGTTGTAATGTGTTTGTGTGTTTTTTGTTGTAATGTGTAGTGTTTAGTATTAGTTGTAATGTGTTTGTGTGTTTAGTATTAGCTGTATTGTGTCACGTTGTGTGTTTAGTATTAGTGTCTGTAATGTGTGTGTGTTTAGTATTAGTTGCAATGTCTGTGTTTAGTATTAGTTGTAATGTTTTGTGTGTTTAGTATTAGTTGTAATGTGTTGTGTGTTTAGTATTAGTTGTAAAATTGTGTTTTGTGTGTTTAGTATTAGTTGTAATGTGTTGTGTGTTTAATTAGTTGTAATGTGTTGTGTTTAGTATTAGTTGTAATGTGTGTGTGTTTAGTATTAGTTGTAATGTGTTGTGTGTAGATTTGTAATGTGTTGTGTGTTTAGTATTAGTTGTAAATGTGTGTGCGTTTAGTATTAGTTGTTGTGTGTTTAGTATTAGTTGTTTGTGTGTTTAGTATTAGTTGTAATGTGTTGTGTGTTTAGTATTAGTTGTAATGTGTTATGTGTTTAGTATTAGTTGTAATGTGTTGTGTGTTTAATATTAGTTGTAATGTGTTGTGTGTTTAGTATTAGTTGTAATGTGTTGTGTGTTTAGTATTAGTTTGTAATGTGCTGTGTGTTTAGTATTAGTGTTATGTTTTAGTAATAGTTGTTTGTGTGTTTAGTATTAGTTGTAATGTGTTGTTTGTTTAGTATTAGTTGCTAATGTGTTTGTGTTTAGTATTAGTTGTAATGTTGTTGTGTGTTTAGTATTAGTTGTAATGTGTTGTGTGTTTAGTATTAGTTGTAATGTGTTGTGTGTTTAGTATTAGTTGTAATGTGTTGTGTGTTTAGTATTAGCTGTAATGTGTTGTGTTTAGCATTAGTTGTAATGTGTTGTGTGGTTTAGTATTAGTTGTAATGTGCGTTGGTGTTTAGTATTAGCTGTAATTGTAGTGTTTAGTATTAGTTGTAATGTGTTGTGTGTTTAGTATTAGTTGTAATGTGTTTGTGTGTTTAGTATTAGTTGTAAGTGTCGTGTGTTTAGTATTAGTTTAATGTCAGTGTGTTTAGTATTAGTTGTAATGTGTTGTGTGTTTAGTATTAGTTGTAATGCGTTGTGTGTTTAGTATTAGCTGTAATGTGCTGTGTGTTTATGTATTAGCTGTAATGGCGTTGTGTGTCTTAGTATTAGTTGTAATGTGTTGTGTGTTTAGTATTAGTTGTAATGTGTTTTAGTTATTGTATTGTGTTGTGTGTTCTTAGTATTAGTTGTAATGTGTTGTCGTGTTTAGTATTAGCTTTAATGTGTTTGTGTGTTTAGTATTAGCTGTAATTGGTTGTGTGTTTAGTATTAGTTGTAATGTGTGTGTTTAGTATTAGTTGTAATGTGTGTGTGTTTAGCATTAGCTGTAATGTGTTTGTGTGTTTAGTATTAGTTGTAATGTGTTGTGTGTTTAGTATTAGTTGTAATGTGTGTGTTTAGTATTAGTTGTTTGTGTCGTGTTTGTGTTTAGTATTAGTTGTAATGTGTTGTGTTTAGTATTAGTTGTAATTTGTGTGTTTAGTATTATTTGTAAATGTGTTTGTGTGTTTAGGTATTAAGTGTAATGTGTTGTGTGTTTAGTATTAGCTGTAATGTGTTGTGTGTTTAGCATTATTGTAATGTGTTGTGTCAAGTTAGTATTAGTTGTAATGTGTTGTGTGTTTAGTATTAGCTTGTAAACGCGTCAGTGTTGTGTGTTTAGTATTACTTGTAATGTGGTTAATGTGTGTTTAGTATTAGTTGTAATGTGTTTGTGTGTTTAGCTATTAGTTGTAATGTGTCAGTGTTTTAGTATTAGTTGTAATGTTTTGTGTGTTTAGCATTGTAATGCGTTGTGTGTTTCGTAATAGTTGTAATGTGTTGTGTGTTTAGTATTAGTTGTAATGTGTTGTGTGTTTAGTATTAGTTGTAATGTGTTGTGTGTTTAGTATTAGTTGTAATGTGTGTGTGTGTTTAGTATTAGTTGTAAGTTGTGTGTTTAGTATTAGTTGTAATGTGTTGTGTGTTTAGTATTAGTTGTAATGTATTGTGTGTTTAGTAATAGTTGTAATGTGTTGTGTGTTTAGTATTAGTTGTAATGCGTTGTGTGTTTAGTATTAGTTGTAATGTGTTTGTGTTTAGTATTAGCTTGTAATGTGTGGTGTTTAGTATTAGCTGTAATGTTTTGTGTGTTTAGTATTAGTGTAATTGCGTGTTTAGTATTATTGTAATGTGTTGTGTGTTTAGTAATAGCTGTAATGTGTTGTGTGTTTAGTATTAGTTGTAATGTGTTGTGTGTTTAGTATTAGTTGTAATGTTAGTTGTGTGTTTAGTATTAGTTGTAATGTGTTGTGTGTTTAGTATTATCAATGTTGTTTAGTATTTGTAATGTGTTGTCGTGTTTAATATTAGTTGTAACGTGTTTGTGTATTAGTATTAGTTGTAATGTGTTGTGTGTTTTAGTATTAGCTGTAATGTGTTGCGTGCTTAGCATTACTGTCGTTAGATAATTGCTGTTGTGTGTTTAGTATTAGCTGTAATGTGTCGGCTGGTTGTGTTTGAGCATTAGTTGTAATGTGTTGTGTGTTTAGCATTATTTGTAATGTGTTGTGTGTTTAGTGTTAGCTGTAATGTGTTGTGTGTTTAGTATTAGCTGTAATGCGTGTGTGTTTAGTATTAGTTGTAATGTGTTGTGTGTTTAGTATTAGTTGTAATGTTTTGTGTGTTTAGTATTATTGTAAACGCGTTGTGTGTTTAGGGTATTAGTTGTAATGTGTTGTGTGTTTAGTAATAGCTGTAATGTGTTGTGTGTTTAGTAATAGCTGTAATGTGTTGGTGTTTAGTAATAGTTGTAATGTGTTGTGTGTTAAGTAATAGCTGTAATGTGTCGTGTGCTTAGCATTAGCTGTAATGCGTTGTGTGTTTAGTATTAGCTTGTAATGTGCGAGTGTTTAGTACTAGCGCAATGCGTGTGTGTTTAGTGAATTAGTGCGCGCGTTAGGCATTAGCTGTAATGTGTCGTGTGTTTAGTATTAGCTGTAACGTGCTGTGTGTTTAGTATTAGCTTGCAATGCGCTCGTGTGTTTAGCAATGGGTGTGCGCGTTTAGTATTAGCTGTAAATGCGTCAGTGCGCTAGCAATAGTTGTAATGCGTGTGTGTTTAGCATAGGCTGTAATGTGTGTGTGTGTTATAGCATTAGCTGTAATGTGTTGTGTGTTTAGTATTAGTTGTAATGTGTCTGTGTTTAGTAATAGTTGTAATGTGTCAGTGTGTTTAGTATTAGTTGTAATGTGTGTGTGTGGAGCGTGTGTCTAGTAATAGTGTGTGTGTTTAGTATTAGCTGTAAATGTGCTTCTGTGTTTAGCATTAGCTGTAATGTGGTGTTTGTTTAGTAATAGTTGTAATGTGTTGTGTGTTTAGTAATAGCTGTACTGTGCGTGCGTAGTAATAGTTGTAATGTGTGTGTGTTTAGATTAGTGTAATGTGGTGTGTGTTTAGTATTAGTTGTAATGTTGTGTGTTTAGTATTAGTTGTAAGTTGTGTTGTGTGTTTAGTATTAGCTGTAATGTGTTGTGTGTTTAGTAATAGCTGTAATGTGTCAGTGTTTTAGTATTAGCTGTAATGTGTTGTGTGTTTAGTAATAGTTGTAATGTGTTGGTGTTTAGTATTGGTGTAATGCGTCGTGTGTTTAGTATTATTGTAATGTGTTGGTGTTTTAGTATTAGTTGTAATGTGTTGTGTGTTTAGTAATAGCTGTAATGTGTTGTGTGTGTTAGTAATAGCTGTAATGTGTCGTGTGTTTAGTATTAGCTGTAATGTGCTGCGTGTTTAGTACTAGCTTTAATGTGTTGTGTGCTTCAGTATTAGCTGTAATGTGTTAGTGCGTTTAGCATTAGCTGTAACGCTGGTGTGTGTTTAGCAATAGCTGTAATGTTCGTGGTTCAATATGCTGTAATGTGTTGTGTGTCTTAGTATTAGTTGTAATGTGCTGTGTGCTTAGTAATAGCTTGTAACGTGTCGGTGTGTTTAGTATTAGCTGTAATGTGTTAGTGGGTTTAGTATTAGCTGTAATGTGCGGAGCAATAGTGTCAGTGTCTAGTAATAGTTGTTAACGTGTGCGTTAGTATTAGTGTAATGTGTTGTGTGCTTAGTATTAGTTGAATGTGTGGTGTGTTAGCATTAGGCTGTAATGTGTGCTTGTGTGTTTAGCATTAGTGTAAATGTGGTGTGTGTATAGCAATAGCTGTAATGTGTTGTGTGCTTAGTATCAGCTGTAATGTGTTGTGTGTTTAGTAATAGCTGTAATGTGTTGTGTGTTTAGGCATTAGCTGTAATGGTGTGTGCTTAGCATTAGTTGTAATGTGTGCCGTGTTTAGTATTAGCTGTAACGTGTCTGTGTGTCTAGCAATAGTTGTAATGTGTGTGGTTTTAGTAATATTATTAGTTGCGTGTAGTATAGTGTAACGTTAGTGTTTAGTAATAGCTGTAATGTGCCGGTGTTAGTATAGTTGGCTGTTGTGGGCATTAGCTGTGTAATGTGTGTGTGTTTAGTATTAGCTGTAATGTGCTGTGTGTTTAGTAATAGTTGTAATGTGGTGCGTGTTTAGGCATTAGTTGTAATGTGCTTGTGTAATATGTAATCTAGTATTAGTGTAATGCGCCGCGTGCTTAGTAATGTTGCAATCGTGTGCGTGTGCTAGTACAAACGTGGAGTAATACCGTAGCCCGGCAATACTGCCGTGCGTCTATCAGCCAATAATGCAGCAGCGTCTAGATCATTAGCTTGCAACGTGTTGTGTGTTAGTAATAGTAGTAATGTGTCGGTGGTTTAGTATTAGTTGTAATGCGTTGTGTGTTTAGTAATAGCTGTAAATGTGGTGTGTGTTTAGCATTAGCTGTAATGTGTGGTGTGTTTAGTATTGTGTAATGTGTTGTGTGCTTAGTATTAGCTGTGAATGTGTTGTGTGTTTAGCACTAGCTGTAATGTGGTGAGTGTTTAGTAATAGCTGTAATGTGTTGTGTGTTTAGTAATATTGTAATGCGTCGTTATAGCTTGTAACGTGCCAGTGTTTGGTAATAGTGTAATGTGTTGTGGCTTAGTATTATTTGCAACGTGTTGTGTGTTTAGTATTATGTAAGTGTGTGTTTAGCATTAGCTGTAACGCGGTGTTTAGTTTAGTGGTAATGTGGTGTGTGTTTAGCAATAGTGTAATGTATGTGTGCTCTAGCATTAGCTGTAATGTGTTGCGCGCTTATATTAGCTGTAAGGTGTGTTTAGTAATAGTTGTAATGTGTGAGTGTATATTAGCTGTAATGTGTTGTGTGTTTAGTTATTAGGGTGTAATGTGTTGGTGTTTAGCAATAGCTGTAATGTGTGTGTTTGGTATTAGCTGTAATGTGTTGTGTGTTTAAGTATTAGCTGTAATGTGTTGTGTGTTTAGTAATAGCTGTAATGTGTCGTGTGTTTAGTAATAGTTGTTGTTGTGTGCTTAGTATTAGTTGTAATGTGTGTGTGTTTAGCAATAGCTGTAATGTGCTGTGTGTTTAGTATTAGCTGTAATGTGTTGTGTTTAGTATTATAAGTGTAGTGCTTAGCAATACTGTAACAGCTGGTGTGTTTAGTAATAGTTGTACTGTGTCAGTGTGTTAGTATTAGTTGTAATGTGTCGGGTAAAGCTTAGCATTAGCTGTAATGTGTTGTGTGTTTAGTAATATTTTAGTGTGCTTGTTAATATTGCATGTCATGCGCGTTTAGCAATAGCTGTACCGCCAGTGTTTAGCATTAGTTGTAATGTGTCTGTGTTTAGGCATTAGCTGTAATGTGCTTGTGTGTTTAGTATTAGTTGTAGTGTTTAGTATATAGCTGTAATGTGTGTGTGTGTTTATTGATAGTAAGTGTAGTGTTTAGTATTAGTGTAATGTGTTGTGAGTGTATAGTATTAGTTGTAATGTGTTGTGTGTTTAGTATTGTTTGTAATGTGTCAGTGTGTTAGTAATAGCTGTAATGGTTGTGTGTTTAGTGAATAGCTGTAATGCTGCTGTGTGTTTAGTATTAGCTGTAATGTGTTGTGTGTTTAGTATTAGCTGTAATGTGTTGTGTGTTTAGTATTAGTTGTAATGTGTTGTGTGTTTAGCATTAGTTGTAATGTGTTGTGTGTTTAGTATTAGTGCTGTAATGTGTTGTGTGTTTAGTATTAGCTGTAATGTGTTGTGTGTATAGTATTAGCTGTAATGTGTTGTGTGTTTTAGTATTAGTTGTAATGTGTGTGTGTGTTTGAGTATTAGCTGTAATGTGTTGTGTGTTTAGTAATAGCTGTAATGTCGATTGTGTGCTTAGCACTAGGGGCTGTAACGTGTTGTGTGTTTAGCATTAGGCTGTAACGTGTTGTTGTGTTTAGCATTAGCTGTAATGTGTCAGTGTGCTTAGTATTAGCTGTAATGTGTTGTGTGTTTAGTATTAGCTGGTAAAGTGTTCTAGTGTAATAGTTGTAATGTGTTGTGTGTTTAATATTAGCTGTAATGTGTCTGTGTAGCTTAGCACTAGTTGTAATGTGGTGTGTGTTTAGTATTAGCTGTAATGTGTGTGTTAGTAATAGCTGTAAATGTAAGCTGTGTGTTTAATAATATTGTAATGTGTTGTGTGTTTAGTATTAGCTTGTAATGTGTTGTGTGTTTAGTATTATTGTAATGTGTTGTGTGTTTAGTATTAGCTGTAATGTGTTGTGTGTTTAGTATTAGTTGTAAGTGCGTTGTGTTTAGTATTAGCTGTAACGTGTCGTGTGTCTTAGTATTAGTTGGTTTGTGTCGGTTTAGTATTAGTTAGCTGTGTGTAGTAATAGTTGAATGTGTTTGTGTGTTTAGTAATAGCTGTAATGTGCTTGTGTGTTTCAGTATTAGCTTGTAATGTGTTAGTGTGCTAGCGTTATTGTTTGTAACGCGTTGTGTGTTAGCATTACTGACGTGCTTATGCAACCTGTTTAGTAATAGTTGGTAATGTGTTGTGTGTTTAGTATTAGTGTATCGTGTTGTGTGGTTAGTAATAGCTGTAATGTGGTGTGTTTAGTAATAGCTGTAATGTGTCAGTGTCTAGTATTAGTTGTGAATGTGTTTGTGTGCCTAGCAATAGTTTGTAATGTGGCCGTGTGGTTAGCATTAGTGATAAGTGCGTGGTTGTGTTTAGAAATAGCTGTAATGCTGTTGGTGGTTAGACATTTGTTGTAACGTGTCAGTGTTTAGTAATTAGCTGTAAAGCGTGTGTGTGTTAGGTATTATTTGTAACGTTTGGTGTAGGATTGAAGTTGTAACGTGCTGTGTAAGCCTAGTAATATTTGTAATGTGTCAGTGTCTTAGTATTGTTTGTAATGTGGTCAGTATGTCTAGTATTAGTTGTAATGTGTTGTGTGTGCTAGTAATAGCTGTAATGTGTTGGTGTTTAGTATTAGTTGCAATGTGTTGTGTGTTTAGTATTAGCTGTAAATGTGTCTTGTTTAGTATTATGTAACGCGTAAAGTGTTTAGGGCAATATTTGTAATGTGGCGTGCGTCTTCAGTACTTAGCTGTAATGTGCATGCGTGCCTAGGGTAATAGCTGTAATGCCGCCAGTGTTTATCATTAGCATGCGAATGCGCCGGCCTAGTAATAGTCGTGAAGTGTTGCGTCAAAGCGCTAGTGAATAGCTGTAAACGTGCTGTGTGTTAGCATTAGCTGCAACGTGCGTGTGTTTAGTATTAGCTGGTAATGTGTTGTGTGTTTAATATTATTGTAATGTGTTGTAGTGTTTATAATATTGTAATGTGTTGTGTGTTTAGTATTAGTTGTAATGTGTTGTGTGCTTAGTATTAGGCTGTAATGTGTGATGTGTGTTTAGATTAGTTGTAATGTGTCGAGTGTTAATATTAGTTATGTAAGCTGTGTGTGTTTAGCAATAGCTGTAATGTGTCGTGTGTTTAGTACATAGCTTGTAAGTTCGTAAGTGTTTAGTATTATTTGTAATGTGCAGTGTTTAGCATTAGTTGTATTGCGTTGTAGTGTTTAGGGGCATTAGCTGTAATGTGTTGTGTGTCTAGTAATAGCTGTAATGTGCTGTCAAAGTTTAGTATTTAGTTGTAATGTGTCAAAGGTGTTTAGTATTTGTATGTAACGTGTTGTGTTTAGTATTAGTTGTAATGTGTCAGTGTGTCTAGTAATAGCTTGTAATTGTGTTAAAGTGTGTTTAGCATTAGCTGTGCTTTCTTAGTAATTAGTCAGGAATTTGCGGGTGTGTGGGCCTAGTGCATTAGTTGTACCGTGTCAGTGCTCTAGCATTAGCTGTACTGTGGTGCGTGCTCAGCATTAGCTGTAATCGTAAGTGTGTTTCAGGGCATTATTTGTCATGTGCGTTTTGTATTAGCTGTAACGTGGGGTGTGTTTCAGGCATTAGTTCATAACGTGTCAGTGTTTAGCATTAATTGCAATGCGTCAAAGGTGGCTAGCATTAGCTGTCAAAGTGCCTAGGGCAACAGCTTGTAACGTGCGTGTTCTAGCATTAGCTGTAACGTCAGGTAAAACAGCATTATTTGTAACAGTCAGTGCTCTAGGGCATTGGATGCAATGCAAGTCAGGGCCTAGTATCAGCTCGCAACGTGTTCGTGTGCTCAATAATTGAACAGTAATGCGTCAATGCCTAATATTGCAATGCGCCTGTGCGTTTAGCATTATTGCAACGTGTCGTGCGGCTTACTAATAGCCGTAATGTGCTTGTGTGTTTAGCATTAGTTGTAAATGTGCTTGTGTGGGTTTTAGTAACAGGCTGTTGTATGTTTAGTATTAGCTGTAATGCGTTGTGTTTTTAGCATTAGTTGTAACGTGTTTGCGTGTTTAGTATTAG